>NC_061122.1:230292866-230302817 GCF_002878395.1 Capsicum annuum | reverse complement strand
TTGCAAGAGTCTAATTTAAATGGTGCCTTTTTTGTTGGATTTTTGCTGAATTTGCAGAAAAATGTTATCTTTTTTCATTGATGTTGTTCTTGTGGTTTTGGGTTGTGTGCTTATTGGATTTTGCTGAAAAATGTCATCTTTTTTATTCTTTGATGTTGTTCTTGTGGTTTTGGGCTCTGTGTTTCTTGGATTTTTGCTGAATTTGCTGAAAAATGACATTTTTTTTAATCTTTGATTGTATTCTTGGGGTTTTGGGTGAGGGATTTGGGGGAGGGGGGGGTATGAAAAGAAGAAAAGATATCATTTTTCTCTTGCTTTTTAATCATCTGGGAATTTTTTTTAGAGAGAGTTAACTGGTTCTTTCTCTGGCCCAGAGAAGGTAAAATTTCTCAGGACAGTTTTGTGTTTATTTAGTCTTTAAATGCAACCCCAGATTCATAGAATTCAATCTCTTCTTGATGGATTTTTGGTGTGTGTGCAGTGGGGTAGGAGGTCGGGAAGAGTCTAAATGGTGTCCTGGTTTTGTGGGTTTATTGGATTTTAGCTGAATTTGCATAAAAATGTCATCTTTTCCCCTTGATTTATGGGTGGGTGGGGGTTGGAAGAGTCTAAATAGTGTCCTGGTTTTGTGGGTTTATTGGTTTTTAGCTGAATTTGTAGCGAAATATCATCTTCTTCTCTTTGATTAGCTATTTTTTGTTGGGATTTTCAGATTAATTTCCCAGTTAACCAACAGTTTTGGTTCTCCTATTTTCTTCCCCCCAGAGATATGCGTATGCCGTATGCTAACATTTTTGTTTTTATTTTTCTGCTACTTTTTTGTCTTGTCTTAATTTGGCACTTTCAGTTGCGTTTCTCCATATCTGAGAATACTATGTGTTTAATTTTGTTGGATTTATCTTGAAACTTAGGGGTTGAAGGGTGTGGGAAGCCATGGCGTACCAAAGAGTCGAGCGAGTGGGTTACATGAGTCTTGATGAAGATATGGCAGATTCAATGGATGAATTTGAAGAGGTCTTCTACAACGAGGATACAAACCTTGACGACTATGAGATGGTCTGTACATATAACCTAAGTTACTCGGACTCTTCACTTTCGGTGCCGCACCCGTGTCGACACGACATGGGTGTGGGTGTGGGATCCATACCCGATATGGTCAACCGATTTTGGGTACTTTGACCAAAATCGACTGGAAAGTCCGGACAAATTTAAGAAATTCTATAATCAAAATAAAAGCTAAGGTGAAATTGAAGAAAATGGAATACCTTGTATATAGAAATTTCTATGTTATTGCTTTTCTTTATATCTCCTTTCAGGATTTTCTTCTTGAAAAATATTTTCTCGTCAAGTTTTCCATATAATATCTCAAAATTTATATTTTATAACTCTATTTTTAGATATTTAAATTATTTTTCGCTGAATCCCGGCACCCGTATCCATCCCTAGATCCATATCCCCGAATCTTTAAATTGAGACAGTCAAGGATCCGACCTCTAGATCCGTACCCGTATCGGACACCCGCACTCGAGTCCGAGCAACATAGCATATAACTGTGACTTATTCCTATTCTCTGGTGGATTATGTTGAGTTTTTCTTTGATACTGTTGAATTAAGTGACCGCCTCAACAAAAGTGAGAACTTTTGTATCCATTTATATTAGGTCTGAATAATTCCCCCCTAAGATCAGGCCTGACCGATTTTTCTTTGGCCCAAATGCTTGGAAGTTCCGTTGACAATGCGTGTCAGTGAGAATTGAATCAAGGACCTTGTCTGATTTAATGCCATGTTAAATAGCGACCACCTCATCTAAAACTCAAATCTATTGCAGAGAGAGCATGCTAGTTTTGGTGCAACATTATGTTCAAACAATATGTTTTTTCTGGTGGTCTAGAAGTTTAGCATATACCCGTTTTGATGCATACTAGATTCTCCACTCTGGATTTGTTTATTGGCGTTGTTACTTTTGGAAGGCGAAACATGCATCTCCATCATTTGAAAAATATTGGTAAACAGTCAAGCAGTAAATTACCAGCTCCAAACTAACAGTCAAGCAATGAATACTAATTTACTCTTATTGAGTTTGACGCTAGTCATGTTGCTCTATTTCTTTTGGGCTTCATTTCTTCTATTGTGATGGAGTAATGACATAACCTATTTTTCTAATGAGTCATATTTCATCAGGTGCCAAGGTATCGAGACGAGTTTTTTCTACTTCGTTCAGTGTTTTGAGTTTCCTTGAATTATTGTAATTGCACATCAAGTGGATGCATAAATATATGTTTACTTTGGTCGATTGGTGTCAGATATCCAATGATGTATTCACTTTTTTATTTTTTTGGGTAATATTGTGTAGGTAACAGAAGGGACTGATACGTCCGCTGCACAAGCAAGGAAAGGCAAAGATATACAAGGTATCCCATGGGAGAGATTGAATATAACCAGGCAAAGCTACAGATTGACAAGGCTCGAACAGTACAGGAATTATGAGAACATACCTTTGTCGGGAGAAGCTGTAGATAAGGTCTGTGCCTTCATTTATTTCTTTAAGGACTTAAATTCTGTATTTCCAACATGTAGTTATAAACTTTGTTGTTCTTCTATGCTCTCGCTTTGTCAGGAATGTAAACAGGTGATGAAGGGTGGCAACTACTATGACTTCTTTTACAATACAAGATTGGTGAAGCCTACCATACTTCATTTTCAGGTATGCATTTATTTTGTAGAGTAGGAATATACTCTTGAGTGCTGCCGGGATTTTCCACCTATTAATGAACTTACTTGTATCACCTCCGGTTTCAAAGAAGGATGGATCGTGAAGTTGTTAATCGAACAATTAGAGTGAAAGTCGGAGCTACTTTTTCTTGCTGCTGCGTTTATTTTAAGTTTTAACCCCATGTTTCAGCTTTACTTGCTGCTTCTATATACAATTTCTCCATTTTGGGACGTTGAATGATGTGAGGTTTACCCAAGAACTGCAAAATCCTCCGTGATGTATATCTCCACCCTATGTTGTACCCATCTTCTGGAATAATGACCAATAATTTCCTGTCGCCTTACCAATCTTCATTCTTCACATAATTCCCGTAACTATTTAAATTTTGGTACACCCTGTAAGTATAATCCTGAATCCTCCTTCCCATCATCGACAAAGATCTTCAGTTTCTTAGCAGCTTATTGGAGCTCCTCACAGACCTCTGAGATTCTTCTCGCCTATCTTTAGTCTGCTCCTGAAAAGCTGGCTCCTTTCAATTAATAAAACCCCCATCTATTTGGTGCCTAGATGGGACCGGAGGTTAGCCATACGATATGGTGAGGCTTTTGAAGTCATAAAGAAGAGAACGAGTGTCATTCCATTTGCAGCTTTTCTTGATGGCTGCCAGAAGTTGCCTGAAGATTGGTCAAAGATAAAGGAAATGGGATGGGTTTCTGAATCCTGACTGTGCCAAGACAAGAAATTATTGCTGGAGGTTCTCCATCCCATGTCCTATGCTCTTGGTTTAACTTCTTAACTGCAGTTACTGATCAAAAGATTTGTTAACTACTTATTTGATTTGTTCGAAAAGTTTCAGTTTATTCCATGGTGTTTGCCTCCTAAATAGTGCTTTTTTGTTATTTGCTGAGAGGATAATTTTATTATGCCATTTGTTTTGCAGCTGAGGAACTTGGTTTGGGCTACTTCAAAACATGATGTGTATCTTATATCGAACTACTCACTTATGCACTGGTCCTCCATTTCCAACAACTTAACCGAAGTCCTCGATTTCTCTGGCCATATAGCACCGTCAGAGGTAATCAAAATGCACTTTGTGACCTTTTCTATTTTACTTTCTAGGGTACCTATAGTTCTTCTTCATGCTGGTGTCATGTTTCCTTGAAGAGGACTCTTATGTGTATCTATCAATTCTTTCTTCTGTTAGCATTGCGGTGACGTTTGAAAGAGTACCCATCCACCCCCACTCCGTAGAAGACAATATTTTCAAGATGTTTTCTTTGATTCCAATTAGATGTCAATATTAGTCGTCGTTTCTTCTCTTATTGGTTATTTCTGACCAACCCTTTTTTGTTACTTTGGCCTCTAGAAACATGCTGGAAGTTTATTAGAAGGTCTAACTCAAACACAGATCAGCACAATGGCAGTGAAGAATCGCGTTGTTGTCGCAGGGGGCTTCCAAGGGGAACTCGTTTGTAAGGTTAGTTGAATTATTTTGTACTGGTTTCTTAGTTCTTCAACCTTCTTCCTTGGGTTTGTTTTGGGTGTCATCAAGAATATACAAGGAAATAAGTTTCTAGCGAAAATTCATGCAATCAAAGAGAGGTGGTGGAAGCCCCAGGGTTTTGTCTGGTGGTAAGAAAGCAAATGTGTAGGCGATCCTGTCTCAGATAAAAGCCTGGTAAGTGGTAAGGGCAGAGGGCTGGGGCCATTATCATCCGAGTTTTGAACTTTGTCACCGGCCCTCGGGGATTTCTCGGTTATAAAAAATGAAAGGTGGAAATTGACTTTCGTGCAAGTGTTCAGTCGACTTACAATGCAATACTTTACTCTAAGCTAAGCGGGTACACATAACAGAAATCTAAAGGGCAGCCCGGTGCACTAAAGCTACCGCTATGCGCGGTGTCCGGGGAAGGGCCCCACCGCAAGGGTGTATCGTACGCAGCCTTACCTTGCATTTCTTACAATGCAGCCTTACCGTAACTGTATATGGATATAAAATTAATATGGATGTGTAATTGCTTTAATTTTGATAAATAATGTTGTGATATAGAGTGATTGGGTTTATCATTATTAACAATAGTATTATTTTTGTAATGAAAATGTCAAAACTAGTTAATTATTGTTGTTACATAAGAAGTGCTTTATCATCTAGAGAACAAGGAGGTAGCGGCAAACCTTAAATGAATATATAGGCATTTTGGGATTTTGCTAACTTCTTCAGGTGAGTTTCCAGGAGTGATTTCGTGGAAAAATTTCTTCCAAAACGAGAAAAGTGCAAGAGGATCACTTATCGTTTTAATCAGATGTAAAAAGATTTTATAACAAAGTTATTCTTGTACTCTCTTGCTGTTTCGATAATAATCAAATGCATGCATCGATGGAGTATGCTAGAGATGAAAGAAACACGTGGGCTTATTGGCAAGCTTATTCAAGTTTTTTTCTGCTGTCATTCATGAGCATTTCCCTTTTAACGATTTCCTGATTATGTTATATCTATTGGTAACTCAACGCTAGCTGATTTTTATATGAAATGGGAGCAAATCTTTATACTACATGCACCTTTTGTCATCCTTGCTTAACTTTGATTCATATAATGCAGTGTTTGGATAAGCCAGGTATAAGCTTCTGCACGAGGACCACTTATGAGGATAATGCTATTACAAATGCTGTCGAGATATATGATAGCTTGAGGTAGTATGAATATAATCACAGTTGTTGGACTAGTTCGGACTAGTTCGAAATTCAACTGATTAATCGTCTCAATTGTTTTGCAGCGGTGGGCTTCATTTTATGGCTGCCAATAATGATTGCGGTGTGAGAGAATATGACATGGAGAAATTTCAGCTTATGAACTACTTCCGGTTCCCTTGGCCAGTGAACGTCAGTTTCTTATCTACCTTTTACTGCTCTTTTTTACCATTTATTTCTTGTGGCGGGGAAGGTAGAGCGTTGTAATTGACATCCCATCTATGTTGCTTGGACTCTCCATAATGTTGCCGCACCTGTGTATGATTCTCCAAAAATGTACCACTTTAAGAGTATCCGACATGCACCTGTTAACATTTTTACAGAATCCGAGCGACATAGCATACCATCATAGTCTAGGTGAACAATTTTTTTTTTAAATTACGGAAAAAGGTCAAAAATGCCCTGTATGCGAAATTGGACAAAGATGCCCTCCGTTAATAGTTTGGTCCAAAAACGTCCCTACTGTTAGTAATTTGAACCTTTCATTCATTCATAATTTCATTGGTTAATTATGCAGCATACTTCAATGAGCCCAGATAGCAAGATTCTTACTGTTGTTGGAGATGATCTCACTGGCTTACTTGTTGATTCCTGCAATGGAAAGGTATTAAATCGTTACCTTCAAATCAGATGAAATAAAAAGTTCTTCATCGTTTGCTTACCTTGCATCAAAAGTGGAGTCTGAATTATGTTGGTCATTTCCATACTGCATTTATAGTGAGGTGATTATTTGGCAAGAATCTATAAACCAATTGCAAGGAATTTCACTTCTATTTGTTTCTGACCTTGTTCTATGCACGTCCGTAATGAGTTGATTAACATTTGTTAGCTGATTCTAATTACAGAATGATTTCATATTCCTCCACTGTACTATAGGTTCCGAAGGGTGTAAGTCTAGGTTCTTATTCATTGACATAATACATAAACACTTAAAAAGTTGGTCTTAGCTGGCCACGCAAAACACTCCGACTTTGAGATTGTACATCTAGACACCTCAACTCGTTTCTCTATGTCGGATGAACACTCCAACTTACAAAATGATCATCGAGAAACTTCCAAAAATTATGTGCCACGTGAGCATCGGGTGTCCACAAGACACAGTAGGGACTAGCTGGAGTGTTTAGTTGCTAGTTGAGTCCAAGTTGACGTGTAGATGTGTACTCTCAAAGTTGGGATGTTCACTTGCCAGCTGAGTCCGATTTGAGCGTCTATTTATGTATTATGCCTTATTTATTTGACAGAAGTCCCTTGGTATTTTTGGGTTTTCATGCCGAGGAGTCCATTTTGTGATCCTATTAATCTGTTCTAATCGAAGTTCTTTACTGTATCAGACGGTTGGCTCGATTGTTGGTCATCTAGACTACTCTTTCGCGTCTGCATGGCACCCTGATGGCCGTACCTTTGCGACTGGGAATCAAGATAAAACCTGCCGAATTTGGGACATGAGAAACCTGTCATCACCTACAGCAGTGCTGAAGGGGAACATGGGCGCTGTCCGATCCATTCGCTACTCAGCAGATGGGCGGTTCTTGGTAGTGGCTGAACCCGCAGATTTTGTCCACATTTACAACGCTGAAGGAGAGTACAAGAAGCGTCAAGAAATCGACATGTTTGGTGAGATATCCGGGGTATCTCTTAGTCCAGATGATGAGTCTCTTTATATCGGAATCTGGGATCGAACATATGCAAGCTTGCTGCAATACAACAGAAGGCATTCTTCCAAGTATGTTGATTTGTTCACATAATACCCTCCTCTACTGATGGTTTTTTCTCCACTCGCGCGCCGATGTACCTAGGCATTTAGGTTTCCTCATAGTTGTGATGAAATGATGAATTCTGGTTTTTGTTCATGTTGAACTCTAGGAACTTGGCTCAGTTTTTTGGTCCTATTATACCATGTACAGTGTCCTCAAGTATACAGAACCTTATTTCTCTATAAACAGCCATTCGCTATTACGACATTTCACTTTTGGAATCGATTTTTTCATGTTATGTTACTCCTATATTATATGTTCTCTATAACAATATTATAGCGCAGCCCAAAAAAAAGGTATCCCGGCAAGCGACCGCTTTATAGAGAGATTTGATTGTACAATCTTTCTGCCTGATTTGTGCTTTCAAATGAAAGTAACTTGATGATCTTCTCGTCATGAAAGATTATTGCTAGTGATCGATGAGCAAAAAGTAACGTGTATGCAGGTGTCTCTATTTTTTTAGTCTGCGAAAAACCAATTAAGATTCTAGGTAAGGGTTCAAATTATCCCGAAGGGAAGGGGTTAGACATCCTTTAGGATTCACAAATGTGGTACCTGACTAGACTTAATTTTTTTTAGAGGGAGAAGGTATAAAAAATAATGTAAAAGTGTATGTATTAAATATAAATAAATGTTTAAAACTATGTAAAGGTATATGAAATTAAATATATAACTAAAACACATTATTATGAAACACAGGTAAAAGATATGTTTATAAAATGTATAAATTACATGTGAAAAGAAAAGTATTTTGTCGTGTGAAAGAAAGTATATCTTGATATGTCATGAAGAGAAAGAGAAAAATAATGTTCTTTGTTTGATTAAAGTTCATGAAAAAGTAAAACGTTTACTTTAACAAAAAAGATCATAATGTTTATGATGTTAAAGTATGTAAACTAACTTGATTAATTTAATTTATTAGTGTAAACGTTAACGACCTAAGTTTGCATAAACGCGAGGTGAAGTTGTATAAAGAAAATTTCGTCCAACACCCCAAAAATAAAGTTTTCACTATAATAATATTTGTACAAATATAAAAATACAATACAAAATTAAAAGGGCTTCTTTGAATGCAACTTTCGACGAGTAATCCAAATAACCTTTATAAACACTTGTAAAAATATTAGTAACGAATAAATAATAATCAAAATAAATTGAACAAGTATGTATGTATATAAATATTTAAAAAAATACTTTTTTTTTGGTTAAAAAGTGGGCTCAAATAAAGTCATGACTGCGAAATGGTTGCTCAATTAATTGGCCGTCCTAAATCGTCTTGTCAAAATCTGAATTGTAAAATCTTGTATTATTATAAAGTTTCATCATCGCCCATAAAATATTTTTTATTACGTATTTGTATACGTAAAATCCATCTTTTGTTTACGGAGTCCTCAAAATTAATAATACTTTTTTCATTGGCCATAATCATGTAGTATTTGTTCATTATCAGTGTAATAAAAGTACAAAGAAAAGAAAAATTCAAAACCAAATCAGGCACTGTAAAACCATGGCAATACAACAAATCATGACCAAATCATCAGAGTAAGAATTTTTCATCAACCATAACATGAAATTAACAGAATAATGTGAAATGTCTGTCCAAATATTACCAAAACAGGCCGGTGTTCACAGGAGAAAATAAAAATCATCAAAATGTCAAAAGACCCCAAATAAGGAGAGTGAAAATGTTAGAGAACCACAAATGCACCAAATCTGTAGAAATAAGAATTAAATCTGTAACATGAGACAAGGATCGGCGTTGCTTCAACGGAAATCGCCGGAGCAACGCCGGAAAATGGGAGTACGGCCAGATCTTGCCAATTTTTGGTGAGCAAAAGCGAAAAAGAGAGATTAAAAGATGGCGGTGTAATGGGGGGAGGTTGCGTGATGGCTAGCCGTTGGACGCTTGGCTGGAAAGAGAGAAAAGAAAAGGGGCGGAGTGGGATGGTTCACCGGCCATGGTGGCCCGTGGTGGTGCGGCGCGTGGTGAGGGAGAAAGAAGAGGTGCGTGAGAGGCGCGACGGTTGGTGGCCGGAGCTCCGACGAACGAGCTTCGACAGTGAAGGTAATTGGCGTCTGTTTTCAGAGAGAGAGAGGGAGGTGGAGGAGTGCTGTGGAAGGGTAATATGCGTGTGTGTATATATATTTATATGTGTGTCATTGTTGTTGATGGTAAAAAATGAAACAAAAATAGAGGTTGTTTTCTATGTATGCGTGTGTTTGTGTGTTTTTATATATATTTTTGTGTATGTTTTGAAGAGAAAAATGGAATAAATAAAATATGCTTGTATATTTATGAATATGTGTGTGGGTTTGCAAAGAAAAAATATTTATGAGTTGTAAAAAATAAATATATGTGTATTTTGAGAGAGAGAAAAAAAAAATGAACAAAAATGTGTCAAAATGTGTCCTCCCATCACCTGTTTATACAAAAAATTGAATACCCCTTTAGGTCCTTAAGTTATTGGCCAAAGGATTTTCATCCTTTTGACCAACGGACAAAGTAATTATTCAAAGGGTAGTGTCATTGAGTGGTCATTGTCAGATGTGACAAGACAACACTGAGTGGTTATTGTTGGACGTGCCAAGACATTATTGTGTTGTCGTTGTCGGATGTGATAAGACATCGAATTATTATACTGCACAAAAATAATTGATCCGACTCAGCGTTTGCGGACTGTAAAATATAGATGTTGAATGAAAAAATGTAAAGAATATTAAAATTATTAAAATATA
>NC_061122.1:230286030-230289866 GCF_002878395.1 Capsicum annuum | reverse complement strand
TGAAGACGAGTTGAGGTGTCTAGATATGCATTCTCAAAGTTGAGGTGTCAAGTAATTGTGAGTTAAGAACAAATTAATCAAGATGCCTGCCAATATATTATGCCTTTTAACATTTTAAATCTTATGTTATGGTTATTCAACATCCAAAAAGAAAACAAATTGGCATGACAGTAATCATTTACCACCAACAATTGGTAACATGAACACAAATTAAACAGACATTTTCAAAGTTTATAATGTTGTTATGAAATCAAATAAGAATAAGCAATATGATAAGCAAAAGAAAAACAAGATGAACACATACAGATTTACGTGAAAATTCTTAATGCAGAAAAGCACGGACAGAGGAGGAGAAATTCACTATATCGGAGAGGAATACAAGGAGGAGCCAAAGTGTCAATAACACATCAAAACCGTCAAAAAACCAACCCTCTAAATCGCATAATAAATTTTACCAATATGGGTCGCACAGTGGCGAAGCCACAGCCAACGAAGGGTGGTCAGATGAACACCCTTCGTCGGAAATTTTTTTCGAGTATATAGATTAAATATAGATACTTATGGTTATATACATGTTGTTGCACACTCTTGACAAGCTAGAGAAGCATAGTCCAGTGGTCAAGAGTGTGCATTTTTGCATCAACAACCGGGGTTCGAATCTTAGCAGGTGCAGCAATGCTTTATTTTCTTTGTCCAAAAGTCTGGCTTCGCCACTGGGGTCGCACCACATTCGTTTTGGACCTAATCAATAAATTTCGGGTCGCAAACTCTAACAAATGTCAATAACAATAACAATAGAAGGATAAGATAATAGAAGAGTAATAGTAATAATAATGAGAAGAAAAACTAGATAATGTTATACTAGCGTTCTACCCTAATCCCAGTCATCATTGAACAGGAAACAAAATTCAAAAAAAAAAAATAAAAATACCCAAAACAACAAAGAGAAAATTTCTTATTAATCGCACAGTACTTTCCAAGATTATTTTTTAATTATTATTATTAGTAGTAGTAGTATTTCCTTAAACACCACAGAAAAAATGATTTTCGTTATATTGTTTCTTATTAAAACATCCACTAATTTATCAATCAATTCTGATGAACAAGACTACGACAGATTTTTTTTACTAAGGGAATTTAGATTTTAAAATTATAAAACAAAGTGAGTAAGCGAAGAAGTCGGGAAAGTTCAACCTCAACTATATACATAGACGATTGTGACCTAGTCTACCGCATTCCAACATTATGATGAACCCAAGATTTTCATCGAGAAAATCCAAAAATATTTAAAAAGATGAGTACGTAGAAAAATCAAGAGAATTCAACTTCTACTATATAGATAAACGGTCGACTTTATCTATCACGTTCCAACGTTATCAATTTTACCATATTAAAAAAGGATTTTTTTTTTGCAATATAATACCTTATTAAGCATTTATTAATTTATCAATCTATTCCAATAAACAATCAGTGGCCGACTAGGGCTGGATTTTCATCAAGGGAATCCAAAAATATATATAAAAAAAAAAGATAAACATATGAAGAATACAAGAGAATTCAAAAATACAAAAAAGGTGAACAAACGATCATGAACAATGCACCCAAAAAGAATTCATATAGTTACCCTAAATCGTAAGAATTCATATAGTTAACCCTAACTCCTAAGAATTCATTAACTTAACCCTAACTCGTAAGAATTCATATACTTAACCCTAACTCGTAAGAATTCATATACATAACCCTAACTCGTAAGAATTCATATAGTTAACCCTAAATCGTAAGAATTCATATACTTAACCCTAACTCGTAAGAATTCATATACTTAACCCCCAACTCGTAAGAATTCATATAGGTAATCCTAACTCGTAAGAATTCATATACTTAACCCCCAACTCGTAAGAATTCATATAGTTAACCCCTAACTCGTAAGAATTCATATACTTAACCCCAACTCGTAAAAACTCATTTACTTAACCCTAACTTGTAAGGATTCATATACTTAACCCTAACCCATAAGGATTCATATACTTAACCCTAACTCGTTTGACATTGAAGTGTAATGTAATTAATTGCGCTTGAAACTTAGAACGTGATATTAAAAACTACAAGAAAAAGAAAAAGTTACCTGAAACAATAGCAGCCATGCTTTTTTTTTTAATTCTTATTTCTTCTTCAATAATATGATTATTAAAAAATCATAATTAAACAAAGAAGTATAATATGAGTTTTATATCACAAGAGTTCATGTTGTTTTAGAAATCCTAATACACATAAAACTCTTCCTTAAATATTTAAAATATGAAATCTACGAAGTCTATTTTTTTTAGTGTTATAAAAAGTACGTCAACAAAATTGTTTATTTTAGATTTAATAATTGAAATATATAGTAATACAATATTCTTTGTCATAAATAGCTTGTTAAAGTGTCAAAATCTCTAAAATTATTAATAGTAGATTGGTAATTTTACAAAGAGTTTATTATTATAAAGATGGTTATTAATGTTTGTATCCTAAATCAATATATTGCTACTAGTTTTCGAGTAGTATCGATTTATTTTCTTTCATCAAAAAACAAAACAAAACAAAAAAGGTAAGATCACGGTTTCTGATAGACCTCCAGGATAGAACCTCGCTACTTCTCAAAATAGGATAAGATCAGCATACACACTACGTTCTGCTCATCACTACCAATAATCTTTCATGAAGAGAAGTCATCATGTCATTTTCATTTGAAAGCACACATCAAGAAGAAAGATTGTATAATCAAATCTCTCTATAACGTCATCGCTTGCCCCGATACCTTTTTTTTGGGGTTGCGCTAGCCGCTATAATATTGTTATAGAAAACATACAACATAAGAGTAACATAACATCAAAAAACTCATGTTATGTTATTTTTTGTATAATGGACATATATTTATTTCAGTAACATAACATAACATTTACTTATGCCTTTTTAGTATAATGGACAAGTATCATTGGACAAAGAGAATAATAATTTAAAAACTCATAAAATTGATGATAGTTGTATATATGAAAAAACAATTTAACTGATTTGATTTGACTTATGTTTTATAAAATATTTTCTTTGAAAATAAACTTATTTTTTGAGATGGATGTGTAGGCTTACTAGGTGAGATGATTCAGGTGTGTGAAGAGGTGATATGCGGAGGTGTGAAAAAGTTGAATATTGATGGCTTCAAGAAAGGCAGAGGTAGACCAGAAATGTATTGGTGAAAGATGATTAGACAGCGCACGTGCAACTTTAATAAGAACATAACCTTGAATAGAAGGCTATGAATAACATGAATTAGGATAAAAGGCTACAGTTAGTAGGTTGTTGCGCGTTATCTCACTTAGCCTTCCATGCTGGTAATTTCTTATTCTTTGATTTCTGCTACTATTAGTTGCTTTTTGTAATTCGATTAGACTAGTCATTTTGAGACAACCGAAAGTAGGATAAGATCTGCATACACAACCGGAAAGTAGGATAAGAACTGCATACACAACCGGAAGTAGGATAAGACCTGTGTTGACACCCAATTTTTGCTCTCCGTACCTAAAATTAACTTCTTCAGGCTTTTTGTTCGTTAAAGGGCACGAAGCATAATTTTCACATCTTTTTTACAATTGTTTGATAAATTATTGATAATTATCCTTTCTTTAGGATTTTAATAAATTTTTTGTCATAATTTGATTTCTTATAATTTATTAATAATTTTTCTAATTTTAGGTTTTTTATCAATTCATTATCGTTCTTAACATTTTACAATCACCCGCACACGTGCACGACATGACGTTATATATATATATATATATATTTACAGTATTTTTAAA
>NC_061122.1:230260229-230283030 GCF_002878395.1 Capsicum annuum | reverse complement strand
AAAAAAAAAAAGGGAGTTTAATTTAAGCTGGACGTAAGTCATTAAAGCGACCGTGCTAGAATCACGGGACTCGAGGGGTGCCTAACACCTTCCCCTCGGTCAACAGAATTCCTTATTCGAATTTCTAGGTCGCAGATCGAAAAATAAAAAATTAAAGAGTCATTTTCTTTTTGAATAGGGATTCAATAAGGTGACTTGGAACACCCAAACTCAATTCCAAGTGGGGACTCTATAAATAAAATAATCCCTTTTCAAAACGTCACCTTAATTGGAAAGACCCATTTTCTCTAAAACCAACTCCCTAGCGGGGGTCGGATGCGGTAAAAAAGAGGGTTGTGACAGACGAGGTCAGATCTTTCCCGACAAAGATATCGGTCAGATCAAGACTGGCTGCTTATCGAGAATTTAAGCAAATTCTTATCGACCAAGAATTTAAGAAAAGATTCAAGCGGTCCTATTTTGGACACCTGAGAAACCTGCCGGAACATCTCAAGTTCAATGGGCAGTTGGTCCATTATTTGCTGTTGCAACGCGTTAAGAATGATAAGATACGTCATGAGATGTGGTTCTGCGTTAACAACAAGCCTGCCTGTTTTGGCTTGAAAGAGTTTTGTTTGATCACGGGGCTGAACTGCTCATCATACCCCAGTGAATAAAAAATGAAGAAGGTGTTAGCAAAAGGGGACAATTTTTGTTTTAAGGTGACAAAAAACAAAAACATCACGACGGCCAACTTGTTACACCTGATCAGAGGGAATAAACTGAACGAGGACCAGAAGTTCAAGTGTTGTCTATTGTGGTTCTTGCACACCATGTTGCTTGCGAAAGATTCGACGAAGGTTGTCGACACAAAACTGATTTGAATGGTTGACTCTTTGAGTTTCTTCGAGAAGTATCTGTGGGGGAAAGAGACATTTTGACTGACCATGGACTATCTGAAAAAGAAAAGTGACCTGAAGAAGCAGAAAGAAGTATTTGATGAGAAGCAGAAGGCATCCTATGCTCTATTCGAATTTCCCTGGGCATTCATGGTATCTACCATAAACCCTTTAGTGAGTTTATCGTAGATTATCATTTTATTTATACTATGTCATAGACTCATAGTTATTTTTTTCACTGCTGTACTGCTTACAGATTTGGATCTATGAGGCTTTTCCTCATCTTGGAGAATTTGCTGAAAAATCAATGGATGAGCCCTTACCCATCCCCCGCATCCTCAGATGGCAAACTTCAAAAAGCGACAAGATAATCGAAGGCGACCCATTCAAGTATAAAGGAAAAGTTACCGAAGTATGAACTTATTTTCTATAATGCAATAATAGTACCGTTTTATCGAATGTTATGTAATTGTTAATTGATATTTGGTAGAACGTGCACCCGTACATCATCCCTACTATTTGTGTGACGAATATGGATTACATGATTACGTTTGAGCCATATACGGACGAGGTGAAGAATAACGTCCTCAATGGCTTGAAGAAAGAGTTAGAAGGGGTGACTGTCCTCACTTCAACTGAGGATAGTGATGATGAAGGGGATTTGGGTGGTAACCCCGTTGGATTACGCGTTGGTGATGATGATTCTCTGAGCACCTCCAAAGATGCAGTGAGAACCTCATCCCCCGGGGATCTTCATAAGCGTGTGGCTGCGCTCGAGGAAGCGGTGTTGAATATTGCTGCCTATATCAAAGAGAAAAGAATGAAGAAAAAGGAAAATGATGAGCGACAACATGAGCGAGGTAACTTCATTCATTAATTGATGTTGTTAATGAATATTCAGCTTTAAATATCAGTAACACTTTGTAATATTATGAAATAGTGCATGTGCATGAATCTGAGAGGAATAAAGAAGGAGAAAAAAAGAGAAAAATGATGAGTTGGCCGCTGTTGTGGCAGAAGAGGAAAAATAAGAAGAAAAGAAGGATGGTGAAGAAGATAAGAGACAAGAAGAAGGTGGAAAAGTAGCAGCAGCAGCAGAAGAAGAAGAAGAAGAAGTGACAGCAGATGAACAAGGAGGCGCGGAAAAGGGAAAAACTGTTGAAGAAGAAGCTGACAAAGCTGACAAAGAAGAAGTTGAGCAAGGAGCAGCAGGTGAACAACTACTGAAGCTGAGGAAGAAACAGCTACTGAAGCTGAGGAAGAAACAACTGCTGCAGGTGAAGTAAGAAAAGAAGGTGTGGAAGAAAAGAAAACTGAAGAAGCAGCAACTTATGCACATGCTGAAAAAGAAGGAGAAGAAGGTGAGAATGAAGAAGCAATTGCAATTGTTGAGAAAAAAGAAGTTGAAGCTTTCCAAACAGATTTGGTCATGGACATTGTTGATGAAATCAACAGTAACACTTGTGTTGATGAGGAACTTAGGAAAAGAGACATTTAAATGCTAAGATGTTTATTTTGTTGTTAAATGATGAGTTGTTAGGCTATGACAATTTTTTTTTTATTTCACAAATATGAAGTTTGAAGGATCTGGTGGTAGGATATGACAATTATTCTTTTATTTTATGAAACTTGTTATGATTCTGAGCTGAACTGTTTCTATCAAACTGATTTGTGGCATGAAATTTGAATATGCACGGTGTGGTCATAATTGGTACATTGTATGCTTGATATCATAGAATACATACTTAATATTCCATATACTGTATGCATAGTCTATCATTACCCTGCTGGTCGAATTTAAGTTGAGTGTTGTTTAATCGACTATGGTTCTATCAAAAATAATATTTAATATTATACAAAAGTAGAACTATTATTATTTATTCACTATCACTACATCCATGTTACACTTTTTCAAATAACGAATACTAGCATTATAGCACATAACATCATTTTTAGGACATTCTCTCTTTCTTCGGCCGAAGTCAATTTTTGTTTTAGTTGATCTCTCTCTATTTGAGTGTAATGTAGCAATAGTTTAAAATGATCCCTCTATTCTTCGGCTTCTTTGAACAAAGTCATGAGAAAATCTTTATTTTCTTCGCATTGTTGGAGCCTTTGTAGTAGATTAAATTTTGTCAAGCCTTGAAAATTTAATGTCTCGAGTTCCAGAATAAACGTTGATGGACTGAATGGAGGTGATAGCTCATCAAGCCATTTGAAAAACGAGCATGCGCCATTATCCTAGGAAAAAAATAATTACATAACCATTAACTTAACTTTTTTTAAAAAACACGCACACCTCACCTTTGAAATTGCATAATTATAAAATTTGCGACCTGAATTTGAATCCGTGCGTGACGTTCTCAAGACAGCCGCATTCCCACAATGACAAATTAGAGTATTTTTATAATTGGATGGTTGAGATGCTTGCGACATTGTAGAATTTTTAAAAACAAAATAAAGTTGATGAAATAAAATAAGGAGGGATGTACACCTTATATATGAAGTAAAAACAAAGTGTTCACACTGATGGCTTACAAAAGTAGCCATTTTTTATCGTTGGAAAAATAATTTCTCTTTTGAACTAGTGGTGACACTAAATAGACTGTCGTAGATCATGACCTATGTCAGCCATCGATTTGTATGGTTTATCATAGACTTACACCTTTATTAGTGCATCGACTGATATCCTGATTATGCATAGACTACCGTGATCTATGTACACATCTATAGACCATCACGTGGAGGTAGTTAAAAAATGAATAGTTAAATTAATTTTTTTTTAAATAGATAATAGTAACATGTTTTGGGGCTAGTGGAGGAAAATAATTAAATATAATATGATTTAAATGGATAATCACATGTTTTGGGGCCGGTGGAAGAAAACAATTACATTAAAAATGATTTAAATAGATGATCTTGGACTGGTGATGATATTTAATAGACCATCGTAGATCATGAACTATGTCATCATCGATCAGTATAGTCTATCGTAGACTTACACGTTTATTATCGCATCGATTGATATCATGATTAAGCGTAGACCACGATGATCTATGTACAAGGTTATAGACCATCACTTGGATTTAGTTAAAAAATAATTAAATAAATTATAAATAAATATGGTGTAGATTTCTACACATGTGAAGGAGTGTAAACAAGTCACATAATCATATTAGAGCATAGAAAAATTAGGGAGGGTGAATTAAAAAGTGTGTGGATGGGTAGTGGTTGAATGCTCAATGTCGTAAGAGTAATGTTTAAACAAAGCATAAGTATGTATATAGGATATGTATTGTATTTGATGCCTACACATTCCACATATTTCTTTCATCACCACCCCTAAATCAAAAGAGTGTGTGCAATTGATAGTGGTAAAACATTTATCATCCTCAATACATACTTGTGCTTTGAGAAACATTACTGTTACGATATTGAGCATTCAACCACTGCCCATCCACACACTTCTTCATTCACCCTCCCTAATTTGTCTAAGCTCTAATATGATTATGTGACTTGTTTACACTCCTTAACATGTGTAGAAATCCACACCACATTTATTTATAATTTATTTAATCATTTTTTAACTACATCCAAGTGATGGTCTATAACTGTGTACATAGATCACCATGGTATACGCATAATAATGATATCAGTCGATGCGATAATAAACGTGAAAGTCTACGATATATCAGACTGATCGATGGAGGACAAAGTGCATGATATACGACGGTCTATTAAGTGTCACCACTAGTCCAACATCATCTATTTAAATCCTTTTTAATTAAATTATTTTCTTCCACCAGCCACAAAAAATGTGATTATCCATTTAAATCATATTATATTTAATTATTTTCTTCCACCAGCCCAAAATACATGTTACTATTATTTATTTAATTTTTTTTTAATTTAATAATTGTCTTTCATAATTCCCAAAACTTGTGATTATCTATTTAAATCATTTTTAATTTAATTATTTTCTTCCACCAGCCACATAACATGTGATAATCTGTTTAAATCTTTTAAAATTAAATTATTTTTTGAAAATCTGTTATTATTTGTTTTAATTTACCCGATGATCCATCGATTCATGTAGTCTACGATTGACTAACATGTACAGTCGACGAAATACTTTGTATAAAATCTAAACATTAGATTTTACTCTTCAGGAAATTAGTTAAGCCACAATACTGTAACTTGAAAAGGCAGACATATTTGATTCGAGTTTTCAAACAAGGGATCAGAACAAAGATGGCAAACACACAATGTTAAAAGAAACTGAAACATAGTTGTATTAAAATTGTTCATTGCATTACATAATAAAATTTACATCAAAAAGGGGAAAAATGGAAGAAGCTTTCTTCTAACAAGATCCTACCAAGAAAGCTTCTTCAGCAATGACCAAATCAAAAAAACTTAAAAACATATACTAAAATAAAATATTTAAACTAAATTATGGGGAGGGGGGGTGATGTAGTCAGGGACTTCTATTCCGAGCCTTTCCAGAATTGCCCTTAAGAAACGAGCAATTCGACGGAGCTCCCACTCCAGGTAGATGCGGTCTTGACCCAGCCCATAGAAAAGCCAATCCAAATTATTCCTTAGGAGGAGGAGGTCGTAGTGCCTCGGAGGAACACGTCTGATGGGGCGCAGAGGTATCCTTCTTGGAGGTATTTTTTTGATTTGGGTGAAGAAGAAGAAGAAGAAGAAGAGACGATTTCTGATATTTTCGATTTAGGAAAAACTGAAGGGTTGCGTAGAAAGAGGGCCTGCACTTATAGACCTGTAGATTGCGTCCGTTCATATATTCACCCAATGGTAGGTCAACTTGTCTAAAAAGAGAAAACATTTCGTATGTGTATACCAATTCCTCGTGAAGAGACGTTTTATGCAGCTTTTTAATAAATGAGAATGGGAAACAAAGAAAATAATGATTCATTACATCGATTGGAGAGATAAGCCGGGAAAATGACCAACATAATGTGTTAGATCAGCAATAATATAATCAATACATAATATTTTATAGACCATATATTATATATACCGTAGATTATAGATAGTCTATCGTAGACAAAGCTTTAGGTCGATAATAACTGAACGTTAAAATCTACAAAAATGCACATTCATCCCCCAAAACAGTAGCTTTACAATTGAAGCTAAAAAAAAGCCTATTTATGATTTGATGCCCATTCTATACGTGGTTCTTTTGTGTTCGAATTTCTTGCATATTGAACACCTATTCCTCCTTTTGGACTTAAATGTCTCATCGACGCCCTTAGTGCGTTTGAATTTCTTCCTTCCGAGTTTAGGATCGTACGGAGGTGGAGAAATTTTGTTGTCTACCAATTCTTGTGGCACAGTCCATTCAGCTGGAGGGACCACGTTAATTGCTTTCGAGTATACGAGGAGGTAACTTTCAGCTTTATAAATTGGTGAAGAGTAGTCGTAGATGGAGTTACCATAATATTTGCCATCGCCGTACTTTGCTAGCAAAACTGCCATCGCGTGTTCGCACGACATTTTCACCAAGTCAAATTTTCGACAAGAACAGCTCCTCTCTAAGAGATTAACCTTGGCATTAACACCGTTTCCGAACACCGTATACTCGTCGAGAACCCCATTTGGATTACCCACATACAAGGAATCGCTCACACTCTTATTATCCCTTAGGATCCTTTCCGCAGAAGGCACAAATATGTTCTCTTTACCACCGACAAATGCATGCCGCTCCCTAAACTTTTTACCAAATTTTTTAGCAATTGAATTGAATATGTACGACACGGGGTACTCCCGTTCATCCATCAAAATCGAGTTGAGCGACTCGGCAATGTTTGTGGTCATCACGTCATACCTATTGCTCGAAAAGTGTGCTATACTTCATTTTTCAAAACCAAGCACATTTTCAAGGACATGAGCTGCCTCGGGGTATTTACTCTTCAATTTCACAAAATTATCGCTAAACTCATCAAAGGAATAAGCTTTTGCCGCGATGTAGAATAGATAAAGATGTTCTCCGCAGTGTTTATTTACGTGAAGATTTTCAGCGAGGTGACTCATGCAAAGTCCGTGATGTGCACGATTGTATACACGGGAGAAAGCATTGGCGATGCTAATATGCCTGTCGGAGATGACGTATAGATCTGGTTCATCTTATATGATAAACTTCAGCTTCTGGAAGAAGAAGGTCCAAGAAGCATCGTTCTCTTTATTGACAACACAAAAGACAATCGAAAATATATAATTTTTGGTGTCTTGTGCAACGGTGCTTAACAGAACGCCCCCGTACTTTCCATACAAATGTGTGCCATTGACGGTAATTACCTTTCTTATGTGGGCATATCCTCATATGCAAGCTCCGAATTCTAAGAAGTAGTAAATGAACGATCCATCCATCCGGTTACCACGATAGAGTAAGAAGACCCGGGATTCAATAACTCCACCATGTGGGAAAAAGCCGGCAAGCAAGCATATCCGTGCTCCGGTGCCCCACGAATAATGTTTTTCGTAATTACACTTCTTTTTCAACACATCCAATAGCTTGCGTTGCAACACAACTCCATAAATACAATTCTTTGAATTTCTCTTATGCTTGGACCCTTACCATCCCGAAAATGATTTACGTATACTGAAGCAATCAATTCAGATGAGAATTTTTTGTGCCTGTGGGTGGCATTTTCAACGTCGCATGTGTGCATCCCGACATACTTATATATGCAAAATCTGTCCGAGGTGTCGTACTTTTTTGCCCGCAACAGCCAGCCACAACCATGAGATAAGTATTGCGTCTTCATCAATTTAGTGCAGCTCTTCTTCATATAATAATCAAAAGACTGCCTCGCTGCTGCTTCGTCTAGTTGCATTTTCAGTTCTTTTTTATCGGTGAATGTTTGACCACAACAGAAATTGATTCTGTCGGTGAAGGAGTATCCTACTTGTGATTCTGTTTCACGGTCTTCTTCATCATCTTGCGATTTCGATGAAAATTCTTCCATATCCATAGAATAATCTTCCATATTAATTGTATCATCGACATCATTCTCGTAATCATTCAAATCATCGTCGACTATCGAGCGCCGCGGTGGGGGTGCTGATGAATTCAGCGGTCCTTCAAAAGACCTCTCAACCACATTTATCCTTAAAATTGGTCTAAAGTCATCTGTATCAGCATCCATTATGTACGTCAACACACGTACATCGCTATTTATGATCGTAGTATTCACCTTTTTCCTCGAATGCATTACATAACTAATCAGTACGTCGCTCGACGCGTAATCTAGATCCCCGCTCTGCATTATGCTTGCAACAAATTTGTCGTGTGAACTATTGTGGCGAACAAGAATGGGAATTGTCACCTTGGTAAATGATCTCTATTTCCAATATTTTGAAGTCTCCACCTATTCTCCCATGAAATCACCAGAAACCAGAATAAATTTTGCAATAGACATCCCAGAATTAAGCTTCAATAGATGGTAGATTATGCTTATGGTCTATGTCGTGTTGTATGCACGGTCGATGACTGGCGAGGACGGGTTGATGACTGAGCAAATTTCCGTACAAATACTTGAAATTGCAAATATTGCTTGTAATCAATGATTGTTGGGTTTATGGAATTAAGAAATGAACTTGGAGTCGCCTGAGCTGCTGTAATGCACTTTCTAAAATGGTTTTGAGTAATGTGAGTGATTTAAAGCTTTTTAACAATGGTGAAAAGTGTGTTTGAGAAGATAGAAAACAAATGGGGTAAAAATGGATGCAATGGACAAGCTTATGATGTTTGTGGACTAATTTACAGCTGATCGCTGAAAAATAACGTCGGAAAAGTGGCCGGAATCGAAGCTTTTTGGTGGAAAAAATAACCACTTTCTATTTTTAGCTTTTGAAATTATTTTTTTTAATATTTTTGAAAACCTAGTTATTATTTTTATATATATAGTGGTGGATAATGGAGAGGGTTGAAGTGTATTATTAGAAACTTGTGGGTGAATTTATTAAGTTGGAAGTATTGGGTTAAAGTGAATTATTATAAATGTTGGGGCTGAAATTGTTAAGTTGGAAAAGTTGGTGGTGAGGTGGAATTAAGTGGGTATTTGGCAAAGGATTTAAAACTTGTGGGTATTTGACAAAATAGTTTGGATAAAGAGTCTTTTTGGCATAAAGGCCCCCCTAACTCCACTTATTGGAACACTAGGGTGCAATATTTTCTGTTTGAGATATGATAACAAGTTATGTTACTCGGACTCTTCAAAAATGTCAACGGGCACGTGTCAGGTTCTCTAAGAGTAGTGTATTTTTCGAGAATATGACACAGCGCGGCATTAGAAGTGAAGAGTCTGAGCAACTTAGATAACTATGTTACTCACTAGTGGTATTTTCTTTGCAGGTGAGAGCAAAAAATCTGCTACTACTTTCAAATTCCCATATTTTGATGTTGTATCAGATGAATCAGATCACTGTTACATCAAATCGAACCAATCCATCAAGGACAAGAAATGTTTCATCGATACGAACACTTCAACTTACAGAACGATAATGAAAGAATGGAAAATCCTCGAAAAACATCTCCCTGAATCCATCTATGTTTGAACTTATAAGTCGCGAATGGATCTTCTTCGTGCTGTGATTGTTGGTGCTTTCGGTACTCCATATCATGACGGACTCTTCTTCTTTTACATTTTTTTCCCTTCAGATTATCCGAACCAACCTCTTAACGTTCGTTATCTTTCGCGTGGATATCATATGAATCCTAATCTTTATACTGATGGATATGTTTACTTGAGCCTCGTTAACACTTGGATTGGAACTTGGGTGGAAAGATGGAACTCGAAAACTTCTACGATTCTTCAACTACTCATTTCAATCCAGGGACTAGTCCTCAACGCTCAGCCTTACTAAAACGAGCCTGGTCGCGAAAACTACATCAAAGATGAGCGTTGGGTGAAGGCATCTTTAGCTTACAACGAGGAAGTGTTCATTTTGACATGTAAAACGATGCTTAGTTATATTCGAACGCCTCCAAAGAACTTTGAGGGATTTGTTTATCAGTATTTTTGCGAGCGTGGTGAGTTCATATTGTAAGCTGTTAATGCATATGGTAATGGAAATGCAACTGCAGGTCACTATCAAGTAAATCACCCACCATCATCTCGTGTTCACAACTCCGCTCAGTTTCAGAAGAATTCGAAGAAGATGCTAGTGGAGTTGGGAAATACTTTCATGAAGTTGAACAACAGCAGTACTCCAAAGTCGAAAAGCAGATTGCTTCACAAGATAAATGTAACAATCTTGATAATAATGTCTTCCTTTCTTGTCAAAAATTTTATTGTGAGTACTCAAAAATGAACAACGATAAAATGCAACTTTGTCTGCTCCAACCAATGCTGCTACTGATGTTTGGTTTTGTGATGTTGATGTTACACCATTAAATGCCTCTTAGTTCTCCTATCCTGTAGTGCTCTGAGTTTTATTTTACTATTTCTTATTCTTTATTCCTATTAAGCCATCCATCCTGCTTTACGTTTCATCACGACTTTGTTACCTATTCTTTATCTTGAGTCGGGGGTTTATCGAAAACAACCTCTCTACTTCTTCGGAGGTAGCGGTATGAACTGTGTGTATTTTACCCTCCCCAGACCCTACTGTGTGGAAATACACTGGGCTTCTTGTTGTTGTTATTGATGTTACCCCATTAAATGTTTGATTCCAGCAACTTTTACAATCTTTCTGCTTGATGTGTGCTTTCAAATAAAAGTGAAATGATGATCTTAATTATCTTCATGAAAGATTATTGGTAGTGATGAGCAAAAAGTATTGTGTATGCTGATCTTATCCTACTTTGAGAAGTAGCGAGGTTCTGTCCTGAGCTGGAGATCTATCGAAAATAGACACTCTACTTCATCTGAGATAGTGGTATGGACTGTGTACACTTTATCCTCTCCGGACTCTATTCTGTGGGAATACATTGGATATGTTATTGTTTTTGTAGAAGTAGAGAGATTGTCTCAGATAGATTTTCGATGAAATCGAAGAATAAGAAACTACAAGTACTAGTATGGAAGGATAAGTTGAGATAACATTCGACAACCTATTAGCTAGGGTTTTGTCCTAATTCATGTTATTCGTAGCCTTCTATTCAAGGTCATGTCCTCAATAAGGTGAAGTGCATCATACGATATCTAATCATCTTTCCCCGATACTTGTTTTGATCTACCTCTACCTTTCTTAAAGCCATCTGTAGTCAACTTTTCACACCTTCGCACAATGATATCCGCATATCACCTCTTCACACACCTGAATCATCTTAGTCTCACTCTCGCATCTTGTCCTCTATCGAGTCCACTCCCATCATATCTAGAATATCTTCACTACTGGTCCTATCTTACCTAGTAAATCTACACATCCATCGCAAAAAATAAGTTTATTTTCAAAGAAAATATTTTATAAACATAAGTCAAATCAAATCAGTTAAATTGTTTTATCATATATACAACTGTCACACCCCTTTTCAACTCCCAAAAGAATAATTTTAAGTTTCGAAAGGGTTTTTATTATTAAAGTGACAAAAAGATTGAAAATTTATTTCGAAAATGGATTATTTACATTTTTCATTCAGAGTCACCACTTGACATAAATTGGGTGTGCCAAGTCACCTTTGGAAATCCTATTCAAAAAAGTTTGACTCTAGAAACTAATCCGCGAATAGAGATTCCAGATAACGAATTCTGTTGATCGAGGGAAAGGTGTTAGGTACCCCTCGATCCCGTGGTTCGACCACAGTCGCTTGGTGGAGCATATAGACTAATTTAACATCACGAACGTATAAACCACACAAAAATACTTAAAACAATCAATCAAACACCCCAAAACAAAACAAATCCAAAATATAGTGTTCAGTCCAATTATACAGTCCAAAAATAGAAAAAATGCCAAAACATAAATCCTATTCTAAGTTAATCCTAAAACTACGCTCCAATGCCTTACCCGATGCCTCGATCCTTGATCACGAGCCTCCTTTGCATACATGATACTTCGGGGCATTCCCCGGTGAATAAGTACAATATAATCTTGAGGCATTCCCCGGCGAATGAATACATCTTCAAATCTTGCGCGATAAAGTAGAAAGAACTATTCACACGCACATTCAAACACTCAACAAAACACCATTCCTCAAATTTGCCTACCCGACTTAGCATTTTCCTACTAGATTCGGTTTATCAATTCCAACAAATTCAATATAATTGAAGATCCAAAAAATTAACACGAATTCACTTCATCATGTTTAACCCCTCCCAAAATTCCCTTTAACACGAACTTTAACATGAAAATAGTTATCAAGCCATATCAACATCGATTTCATACTAACAACTAGCTATTCAAATAAACAGCACCAAGTATCAACAAAATTCCCAATCAGTCATCGTCAAATACATAACGATAATAAGAGAGTAGAGTCGACAATTGGACCTCAAAAGTTTTTGATTAACTTGAAAAGAAAGAGGAGGGCCGCTCCGAGAACCTCGACGAACACCAAAATCTCAACTATGAATCAATTCAAGCAGAAAAATCCCTTGAAATCCAATTCGAAAAGAGAACCCATGAAGGACAGTGAACAAACTCAAACTTGGTATTGAGAAACGGAGACCCGAAACAGACCACAATGAACCCACTGATATAAACAATGTTCCCACCACTCCGATAAGCTCAGACAACAACGGATATCGATGAACAAGGATGATTTCAGTGATTTTAACATTTTCAGGCCAAAATCATCTGTGGAAAATGACAACGACCAGCATAGCCCATTCCGGTGAACTTCAGTCTGTTTTGACGTGCTCGGCGACAAACTGACGCGACCTCTACCTTCCCTTTCGATTCTCACCTCTATCTCTCACTCGATTTTACTCTCTCTTCCCCTCTGATTCTCTAATCTCTCTCAGATCTGTATGTTTTAAGTGTGTGTATTAGTGTCCTGTGAGAAAGAAAAAATGGAGTCTCTGGTAGCGTGTGTACCAGTGAAGATGATCGTGAGTATGAAAATGAAGAGTGTGTATATGACGTGCGTGATTTGGTTATGTGCCTAAGATGGTGAAGAAGCAGCCAAAAAGAAAATCAGCAAGAAAAATTCGATCCCCCTATATGCGTGTACAGGGTGTATATAAATACCCAAAAGGGAAATGTCTTTTCTCTTAGTAGCAAGGCCCCCCTTCCTTTTTTGTTGTATGTGTATATCAATGGAAAGTGAGGTGTCTGAGTGAAGAGAAATCAGTCCCCCCCATCAAGGGGGCCCCCCCCCCCCCCCCCCGCATTTTCGCTTCTCTTTCTTTTGTGATTTTGTATATATGTATTGTGTTTTGATACAAACAAAAACAAAAACCAAAAAGATTCCCTATGGCCCCCCTTCATCTATGAAAAATTCCCTTTTGTTCCTCTCTCCTCAAAAATGACAAAACCGTGTAAAGTTAAGGCAGGGGTGGGTGTCACGTGAATGGAGTAGTGGGGGTAGGGTATAGGGTAGGTGGGGTAGCGTGAGTTGGTTAGGATAAGATTTGTTAAGAATTTGTTAAGGGTTCTATATTATTTTTGTATTTTTATGGGATTATCACACGGGGTAGGACACATGGGAATACTAGGGTAAAAATGGATAACTTGAGTTTTCGGGAAGGACAAAATTAGGTGTCCACATCATGTCCCTCTTTGCATGTAAACACAAAGTGTTTTCATACAAAAAAGTAGACAACGAGATGAAATTTTGAGCCAACCATTATTCAAAGAAAGAAACAAAAGGAAGAAGGACAACTGAGTTGGAGAGTCGAGTGAGGTCCCGTCGAGGTTTCAGTCCGCGGCTCTGTCATTACATCAAAAATAAAAATTGCAAGTTAAAAACATAAATGAAATTATAAAAACTCTATCTATGCAGCTTCTTTGACTCTTGACTTGCTATTTCATCACCCTGTTCTTCAGGCGGGCTCCTGATTTGCAAGTTCTTCAATTGTTGCTTGGTCTTCAATTGCTTCACCTTGTTGCTTAACTTTCCATTTATTCGCCCTGTTCTTCGGGCGGGCTCCTGACTTGCCATTTCATCACCCTGTTCTTCAAGCGGGCTCCTGTCTTGTAATTTCATCATCCTGTTCTTCAGGCGGGCTCCTGACTTTTAATTTCATCACCCTATTCTTCAGGTGGGCTCCTGTCGTGCAATTTCATCACTTTGTTCTTCAGGCGAGCTCCTGACTTTCAATTTCATCACCCTATTCTTCAAGCGGGTTCCTGAAACTAAAATCAAAACTAGAACGAAAATTAATCAAAATCAAAACAAGAACTAAAACTATCCCACACAAAGATTATCATAAGGCAGTATTTCATTTTGAAAGCGTGGTCCCATATTTCAGGAGGGACCCGAGGAGGGTCCTGAACAGAAAGTAAAATCTCATTTTTCGGGAGGTTCCTGGACAGAAAGTAAAATCCCATTTTTTAGGAAGGTCCTGAACAGAAAGTAAAATCCCATTTTTCAGGAGGGTCCTGAACATAAAGTAAAATTTTATTTTTCAGAAGGGTCCTGAACAGAAAGTAAAATCTCATTTTTCAGGAGGGTCTTGAATATAAAGTGAAATCTCATTTTTCAGAAGGGTCCTGAACAGAAAGTAAAATCTCATTTTTCAGGAGGGTCCTGAACATAAAGTAAAATTCCATTTTTCAGAAGGGTCCTGAACCCCTCCTGAACAGAAAGTAAAATCCCATTTTTCATGAGGGTCCTAAACATAAAGTGAAATTCTATTTTTCAGGAGGGTCCTGAACATAAAGTGAAATATGATTTTTCAGGAGGGTCCTGAACAGAAAGTAAAATCCCATTTTCCAGCAGGGTCCTGAACAGAAATTAAAATTTTATTTTTCAGGAGGGTCCTGAACATAAAGTGAAATCTCATTTTTAGGAGGGTCCTGAACAGAAGGTAAAATTCTATTTTTCAGGAGGGTCCTGAATAGACAGTAAATTTTATTTTTCAGGAGGGTCCTCAACAACAGTAAAATCTCATTTTTCAGGAGAGTCCTGAACAGAAAGTAAAATTCTATTTTTCAAGAGGGTCCTGAACATAAAGTGAAATCTCATTTTTCAGGAGGTCCTGAACAGAAAGTGAAATCCCATTTTTCAGGAGGGTCCTGAACATAAAGTGAAATTTCATTTTTCAGGAGGGTCCTGAACAGAAGGTAAAATCTCATTTTTCATGAGGGTCCTGAACATAAAGTAAAATCTCATTTTTCAGGAAGGTCCTGAGCAAAAAGTAAAATCTCATTTTTCAGAAGGGTCCTAAACATAAAGTGAATTCCCATTTTCCAGGAGGGTCCTGAATAGAAAGTAAATTCTATTTTTTAGGAGGGTCCTGAACATAAAGTGAAATCTCATTTTTCAGGAGAGTCCTGAACAGAAAGTAAAATCTCATTTTTCAGGAGGGTTCTGAACATAAAGTAAAATCCCATTTTTCAGGAAGATTTTGAACATAAAGTGAAATCCCATTTTTTAGGAGGGTCCTGAACATATAGTGAAATACTATTTTTCAGGAGGGTCCTGAACAGAAAGTAAAATCCCATTTTTCAGGAGGGTCCTGAACATAAGTGAAATCCCATTTTTCAGGAGGGCCCTGAACAGAAAGTAAAATCCCCTTTTCCAGGAGGGTTTTGAACATAAAGTAAAATCTTATTTTTCAGGAGGGTCCTGAACATGAAAGTAAAATCCATGGATGTGCATTTCTAATAGTAGTTGAATTAAGTGAAGCGAATTTACTTCTGTTTTAACAAAAAAAATTGTCAGTTACAAACTTTGTGTGGTTTGCAGCACTTGGCTTTCCTGACACCAGTTGCTATGTTCATTCCCTTCATTTTGTTTTAGATTGCTGGCACTTGCCCCTACTTTATCATGGTAATGACTCTGAAACAAACACAGTATCTCTGCTTCGCCATGCTCCTCAGATAAACCCTTTGAACCTCGGTATTTACATGAGTTCCCAAACTTATCTATTGACAAAACTTTTTGCATGCCTTGTTCTGGCTTTCAATCTTATTTCTTTCATGTGCTGGCCCTTTTTCTTGCTTTGTGCAATTGAAGAAGCTGGTAGCCAATTTTGAAATCTTTTCACACTTGTTTTGACATGGACTTGACTCAAAGACAAGAGAAAAATGACAACAATTTTTGTTTTATTTGGATAACTAACTCAACGATATAAAAATATAACTAAAGAGAAGAAAGAAACAACAATGAATGTCCCCGTTGAAAAAGATGAAAGAAAAGTTTATTTGAAAATGACAGTCAACTCTAATGATTATGATATACATATCGAATTAAACTTCCTGATCTTTATATCCAAAACTTTCTACCAATTGTTGTTGAGTTAATGACCTCGAAATTGAGTTGCTTCCTTAGGCCAATTGCATTTAAGACCTTATTCAGCTAGTGGCCCCTTGAATGGATTTTGCCAACAAGTCTCTCTCATTTTCTTTTTCACAGCTCACTATTGCCCTGTGGTGTCCGTGAGGGCTTTTCACCAATGAAACTCTCTTATTTTCATTTGTCTCAACTCACCATCGTCTTACAGTGCCCGTGAGTATTTTCACCGATAAGACTCTCTCATTGTTATCTTCCTCAGCTTACCATCGTCTTACGGGCCCGTGAGAGTTTTCACCGATAAGACTCTCTCCTTGTTATCTCCCTCAGCCTACCATCATCTTACGGTGCCCGTGAGAGTTTTCACTGATAAGACTCTCTCATTTTTATTTCCCTCAGCTTACTATCATCTTACGGTGCTCGTGAGGTTTTCATCGATAAGATTCTCTCATTTTTATTTCTCTTCCGATTCTTATTGCTGAGGTAGACAAGTAGTTCCCAAAATGCGTCATCACATTCATTGCATGCTTAGTCTTAACATTCTCAAAGATTGATCTGAAGGTCTTTCTTTGGTTGTAGCTTGGCTTTTGGATAAGGTTAGAAGAAAAGGATAACATGAGGCCTAAACGACACTTGAAGTGGGGTGGGACTTACAACTTTTGGAATTGACTCAAACAATGAAGATTAAATCATGCCCCAGTTTTTTTTGACTGGGCAATTCTAAATTGTTTATTTGGTTGGACCGAGCCCTTAGTAGGGCAACCTACGTATCTCACCCCCGAGAGAGGAGAATCAGGTCATGCGTAGTTCTGACAACTTATTTTGCATGATTTAGACTTTTGATTCTTTTTCTTTTATTGACACTCTTTTCTCCTTGTATTTTTTCTGACTCTATTTGTCTTGACACTTTTCTTTTCTTTTTCTTTTTGGACATATTTTCTTTTTCTTCTCTTTTTTTTTTTTGAACTTTTTCTGACTCTATTGTTTTGCTCGACACTTTTCTTTTGAGCTTTGCTGACTCTATATTGATTCCAAAAGAGGGGCATGAAAGAAAATAAGACTAAAGCTCAAATGGGGTAAACAAAGGATGACACGATGTTTGGATAGCAGAATAAAATGCCTTCGTCATATCAATCCTTGAAAATGCAAGTACATATCATGTAATATGAAAGTGAGAGATGAAGATCATTTGTGACATTTTTTAAGCATTAACTTTAACTAAGTCTGTGCGTCACTACTTTTGCACTTTGTTCAACATATCACTCCACTTTTGTTGTACATTCCTCACATCGAATGACTCATACTTTCGTGGAGTTGATTTTTCTGTCCCTCAGTATCACACATCCGCTATTTGACCTAATTGAGAAATATTTTTCAATTGATGACCAAGTTATTCTTGTGATTCTCAAAATAATTGCCTTAATTTTAAAAGAAGGCTTGAACTTGTCAACAAATGTCTCAGCACACTACCTATTTTCTCATATGCACTCTTTTTCTAACTTTAACCCTCTGATTCAATGTTCATGCTTAAATTAAATTTTAAGATCAGGCTGAAAATTCCGCTAGCATGTCATATCACTAGAATTAACCGAAAATGTACTGTGTAAAGAAAATAAACAACACATTTAAAACACAAAAGAAAAAGGGACACTTCATTTAATTAAAATAAAAGATATAGAAGGGTTTGAACATAATGAAAAATGGACAAAACAAGATAGATCCTGAACTACAACCCTGAAATAATTCGGATAATAGAAAATAAAGCAACACAGACTACCAGACCTCTTCCTAGTAGGGAGAGGGGTGACTTCTCAATTGCTCGACCTGACATCTTAGCCACTGGTTTATATATCATCATGATTAGAGTTTTCCTCACTGTCAATGTTCTGCATCATAATCAATTTGTCTTGAATCATCTTTTCAATTTCTCTTTTCAACGCACTGAAAATCTTCAATACTGTGACCCTGAACATCAGAATGATATACACATCCTACATTAGGATGAAAACTTCTTGAATGCGGGTCAGGAGTATACCCAAGAAGAGGAGTGATCATGCCTCGCTGTGCCAATCTCTGAAATAAACTGGCATATGACTCTTCAATTGGTGTGAAACTATCCCTCAATTTCTGCCTCATTTCATTGTTTAACTTGGATCAAACATCGGGCATAGAAGGGCTTTGGTATATTTGTGGGATTGGAGGATGACTTTGAAGAGTTGGTGCGCACCATTGTGGGTAAGGAGGGAGTTGAACATATGGTTGTGCGTAATATACTAGATATGAAGGTGGGGAAACAGAGTATATTGGATTTTAAGAGTGATTATAGAGAGTTTAGGTATGAACTTGGGCTTGAGACTGACGGCAATGACGACGTTGTCTTCTTGGATGTGCCCGTTCTCTAACTACAATAGCAGTGTCATCTTTTTCATTCTTCTTCCCTATGGATTCCCTCAATTGATTGCAATATTGTCCCAAATGTTTCACGGATTTCTCATGCCCATCTTGCTCCTCAAATTTCGACATCTCAAAGATTGGAGAAAGTTTAGCACTTGAAGGCATGCCCCAGTCTTTGTATAAAATATCTTCTTTACCCGTAGGTCCTAGAGAATTTTTCATAGCATTTTCTGCACTCTTCATTTTTCCAACCATTTTCTCCGACTCTTCTGGCAAACTAAACTTCTTGTTAAGAAATTTTGGTGGTCCAGTTAACTTAAAAGCAGGCTCAGAAGTATAACAATGATCACCAAAAGTATTAAATATAAGTTCACTAGCAGCATGGGGACGCACAATCGTGGGGCGAGCCAGTGCGAAAGTCCCAGTAGAGGATAGAGAAACAAGATCGCAAACGACATGTGGTGTTGCGAATGTAGCAGGCTTATGCTGAGGAGTTATAGGAAAAGTGGTGAAAGTATTGAGATGCTTTTGGCTTGGAATGAATTCTGAGTCATGTTGTGGTGCATCAACAACAGTAGAAAACTGACTTTGAAATTTTGGTGGAAAACTCGAGGTATTTGTAGGATCAATAAAGGGAAATGGAGGAGGAGGCAGTCCACTGGCCCAAGCTCGATACATTTCTGTCATTTGTTGTCTTAGCCTCCTAATCTCTTGCTTCAAACTCTCATTTTCCTGATTCTTTGTTTGATCCATGATGTCACTCTCTATATCTTGGTTGGACACAACTAACCCTTTGGATTTGGTGTAATGTGAAGGACCAGCCAGAATGCCACAAACCAACCACCTTAAACTGACTCAACAAAAAACAACAAATGTGTTGTAGTTCAACACTTTTTCAAAACCTCTTTTTCCTTTTTTTTTTTGGAAAAGATCGACGAACCCAAGAAGGGCGCCTATGTATCTCACCCCCTAGAGAGGAGAATCAGGCGTGCTTAGTTCGTGAAGTCTTGCCAAAATGGCCAATTAAACTCTTTTTCCTTTTCTTCTTTTCTTCTTTTTTTTTTTTGAAACTTTGAGAAGAGAAAATTACAAATTGTCAAAAGAATTGAAAAAAATCTTTTTGAATTTTTCAACTTTAACATCTCTATACAACGTGAATACTATGATTACCAAAGAAAAATCTTTTTGGATTTTTGATTTTGAATTTCATAAGGAAGTGAATCTTGAAACTACCAAAGGAAAATCTTTTTGTAGTTTTATTTTAAAAGATGTATATGAAACACCTACTCTAATAAAAAGTGAAGAAAATCTTTTTTGTTTTTGAATTTTTCAAATAAGATCCCCGAACCAACAATAGGCTGCCTACGTTTCTCACTCCCGAGAGAGGAGAATCAGGGGTGCGTAGTTCGTCCAGATTGGACAATATAGGATTAAAGAACAAACAAAACCTTGACTTGAGACCTGAATAAAGACAAACGAGTGAAGAACGTAAATAAAATCTTTTTGGGGTTTTTAATTTTGACACATGACACCTACAACTAGGAAAGAAAAATCTTTTTTTTTGAGACATTTTTGCTATATGAAATGTATAAAACTTCTACCATTTTTGAATTTTCTTTTATAAAACTCCTATTAAAAGAAATCTTCTTCTTTTTTTTTTTGAAATTTTCAAATTACGGAAGCTTACTAAAGAAACAAAGAAAAATCTTTTTGATGTTTTTATTTTTGACAAAATGAGTGTAAAAGGTAAAAAAAATAATTTTTTTGAATTGTGAAAAACAAAAGCCATAAGGAACACTAAAAACTACGAAACCCATTTTGACTCACTTCTTCTTCTTTTTTTCAAACATACCTTACTTCTAACACATGCTTTCCCTGAATCAATCCGTCAAGTAACCACGTTACCCTAAAAAAATGCAACATTTAGCATGTAGGGATGCTTTAGAGGTAAGTCTCCTACCAAGGACCAAGTGGTCCCCCTAGGTCTCAATATGATGCACGTAAGTATGACCTAAAGGCTGACCAACGTCGGGGTTCACTAACAAGGCTATTCGGGGGAGCGTATGGCCGATAGTGGCTGCGACAGCTTTCCACCCACTCCATACGTCCGATGGCTCCCCCTCCTAAATTAAGGGTGACTCAACTAGAGTTCGTGTACATGACATGCACTCTGAGACTTGCTGCAAAAAGAATTGTCTCGGGTTATGCAAATGATGTCAGATATAAAACGGTAAGACATAAAGAAAAATCATAAACAAGGAGCACGTAGGCACTCAACGATGATAAAATAAACACTAATTATAACACAAACAATGTCTATACACCCTTAATGCCAAACTAAGCCGATACAACTTCAAAAATAAGCTTGAATTCTGAAAACGATTCCCCATCAGAGTCGCCAAAGATGTCACACCCCTTTTCAACTCCCAAAAGAATAGTTTTAAGTTTTTATTATTAAAGTGACAAAAAGATTGAAAATTTGTTTCGAAAATGGATTATTTACATTTTTCATTCAGAGTCGCCACTTGACATAAATCGGGTGTGCCAAGTCACCTTTGGAAATCCTTTTCAAAACAGTTTGACTCTAGAAACTGATTCGCGAATAGAGATTCTAGATAAGGAATTTTGTTGACCGAGGGGAAGGTGTTAAGCATCCCTCGATCCCGTGGTTCGACCACGGTCGCTTGGTGGAGAGTATCGACTAATTTGACATCACGAATGTATAAACCACACAAAAATACTTAAAACAATCAATCAAACACACAAAAATAAAACAAATCCAAAATATAGTGTTCAGTCCAATTATACAGTTCAAAAATAGAAAAAATGCAAAAATATAAATCTTATTCTAAGTTAATCCTTAAACCACGGTCCAATGCCTTACCAGATGCCTCGGGCCTTGATCACAAGCCTCCTTTGCATACGTGATACTTCGGAGCATTCCTCGGTGAATAAGTACAATATAATCTCGAGGCATTCCCAGCGAATGAATACATCTTCAAATCTTGCGCGATAAAATAGAAAGAACTATTCACATGCACATTCAAACATTCAACAAAACACCATTCCTCAAATTTGCCTACCCGACTTAGCATTTTCCTACTAGATTCGGTTTATCACAATTCCAACAAATTCAATATAATTGAAGATCCAAAAAATTAGCATGAATTCACTTCATCATGTTTAACCCCTCCCAAAATTCCTTTTAACACATGAAAATAGTTATCAAGCCATATCAACATCGATTTCATACTAACAACTAGCTATTCAAATAAACAGCACCAAGTATCAATAAAATTCTCAATCAGTCATCGTCAAATACATAATGATAATAAGAGAGTAGAGTCGAGAATTGGACCTCAAAAGTTTTTGATTAACTTAAAAAGAAAGAGGAGGGCCACTCCGAGAACCTCGACGAACACTAAAATCTCAACTATGAATCAATTCGAGCACAAAAATTCCTTGAAATCCAATTCGAAAAGAGAACCCATGAAGGACAGTGAACGAACTCTAACTTGGTATTGAGAAACGGAGACCCGAAACAGACCACAATGAACCCACCTAGATAAACAATGTTCCCACCACTCCGATAAGCTCGGACAGCAGCGGATATCGATGAACAAGGCAGATTCCGATGATTTTAACATTCTCAGGCTGAATTCATCTGTGGAAAGCGACAACGACAAGCACAGCCCGTTCCGAAAAACTTTAGTCTGTTTTGACGTTCTCCGGCGACAAACTGACGCGACCTCTACCTCTCCTTTCGATTCTCACCTCTATCTCTCACTCAATTTCACCCTCTCTTCCCCTTCGATTCTCCAATCTCTCTCAAATCTGTGTGTTTTAGGTGTGTGTATATCAGTGTCCTGTGAGAAAGAAAAAATGAAGTCTCTGGTAGCGTGTGTACCAGTGAAGATGATCGTGTGAGTATGAAAATGGAGGGTGTGTATGTGATGTGCGTGATTTGGTTGTGTGCCTAAGATGATGAAGAAACAGCCAAAAAGAAAATCAGCAAGAAAAACCCGATCCCCCCTATATGCGTGCACTGTGTGTATATAAATACCCAAAAGGAAAATGTTTTTTCTCTTAGTGGTAGGGCCCCCCTTCCCTTTTTTTTGTATGTGTATATCAATGGAAAGTGAGGTGTGTGAGTGAAGGGAAA
>NC_061122.1:230207555-230257229 GCF_002878395.1 Capsicum annuum | reverse complement strand
AGAGAGCTTGTGCAGCAAATTCATAGTGATATTAAGAAATTTGCGAGAGTGATGGGTCTAACTTGTGTACCTGTGTATGGAGGTTCTGGTGTTGCTCAACAAATTAGTGAGTTGAAACGAGGAGCTGAAATTGTTGTGTGCACTCCAGGTAGGATGATCGATATTCTTTGTACAAGTGGTGGGAAGATCACGAATCTGCCAAGAGTCACTTACTTGGTCATGGATGAAGCTGATCGGATGTTTGATATGGGATTTGAATCTCAGATAGCAAGTATTGTCCAAAACACACAGCCAGACCGTCAAACAGTCCTGTTCTCTGCAACATTTCCTCGTCAGGTTGAAATACTAGCCCGTAAAGTATTGAACAACCCTGTCAAAATACAGGTAGGTGGTAGGAGTGTTGTGAATAAGGATATAACACAATTGGTTGAGGTGAGGCCAGAAAGTGATAGATTCCTTCGACTTCTTGAATTGCTTGGTGAATGGTGCGAAAAAGGTAAAATTTTGATATTTGTTCACACACAGGAGGAATGTGATTCTTTGTTTAGAGAATTAATCAAGCCTGGTTATGGCCGTTATGGCTGCGCCTCTCTTCATGGGGCAAAGGATCAGATTGATCGGAAGTCCACCATATTTAACTTTAAAAATAATACATGTAATTTGTTGATTGCTACTAGTATAGCAGCAAGGGGCTTAGATGTGAAGGAGCTTGAATTGATAATCAATTATGATGTTCCGAACCATTATGAGGACTATGTTCATCGTGTTGGGCGGACTGGACGAGCTGGTAGGAAAGGTTGTGCCATTGCATTCATATCCGAAGATGATGCAAGATATGCACCTGATCTTGTAAAAGCTTTACAATTGTCGGAGCAAGTTGTTCCAGATGACCTGAAAGCTCTTGCTGATAGTTTCAGGGCGAAGGTGAATCAGGGACTTGAGCAAGCACATGGGACTGGTTATGGTGGTAGGGGTTTTAAATTTAACGAAGAAGAGGATGAAGTGAGAAGAGCAGCCAAAAAGGCACAGGCAAAAGAATATGGATTTGAGGAGGATAAATCAGATTCAGAGGATGATGATGAAGGAATTAGAAAAGCAGGCGGCGACCTCAGTCAGCAGGCTGCCCTTGCTCAGGCTGCTGCTCTCGATGCTGCTTCCAAAGCGAGTATGGCTTCAGCAGCAACTCCAGTTTCCATTGGTCAGCTTCTTCCTAATGGTGTATTACCTGTTGCATTGCCAGGTGTACTTGGTATTAACATACCAGGCACAACAGCAGTTGCTGCTGGAAATGGACTGCCAGTCGGCTCAGCACGTGCCTTAAACTTGCGGCAGAAATTAGCAAAGATTCAGGCTGATGCAATGCCTGAACATTATATAGCAGAATTAGAGATCAATGATTTTCCTCAAAACGCTCGCTGGAAGGCTACGCACAAGGCAACTTTGGATCCTATTTCTGAATGGACAGGAGCTGCCATTACCCCTCGAGGACAGTATGCTCCACCTGGCAAGGTACCAGAGTCGGGGCAAAGGAAGCTGTACTTGTTCATTGAAGGCCCTACAGAGCAATCTGTCATGAGAGCAAAAGAACAAGTTTTGAAGGACATTACCATGCAAGCATCATCACTTCGTGGTTCAGCTCAATCAGGCAGATACTCGGTTGTGTGAGAATGGATGTCGTTGCCATTGGTATTGTTTCTTTTTCGACTTTTATCTATTCAGGCATATTATTTCCTAAGTTTTGTCGCTCGATTTAGAGATGACTTACCTTTTAATGATGTAAACAGGTTTAACTAGATACATGATTATTCTCACTGATCAGCCATGGTTTGTTCCTCTGCTATATGATTTTATAAATCCCGTTATCATTAAGTTGAAATTTCGATTATCTATATTACTTGATTCCCTTACTGATAGTACCATCAAAGCTTTGAAACTGCCGCAGGGAGATTCCACGAAGTTGCACAGGAAGAAACATGGTATTCAGTCACCCCGACTAATATCTTGGTTAGGAAAGAAATAACATGTGGTAACTTTTAGCACAATTACTTGAATTTCTGTTACTTATATGTTATAGCAAGAATTGCTTGAGTTACTATGCATGAGGAATCATCATATATGCATAAAGTTGATGACGGAATCTCTTCACGCGTTCTTAATTTCGTCGGTTATTTATGCAGCATACGTCAATGAGCTCAGATAGCAAGATTCTTACTGTTGTTGGAGATGATCTCACTGACTTACTTGTTGATTCCAGCAACAGAAAGGATTAAATTATTACCACCTTCAAATCCGATGAGATGAGAAGTTCCGCATTGTGTGTTTACCTCGTATCAGTTCTTAATTCAGGAAGTGGAGTCTGAACTATGTGACCAGTAGCAGTTGCATTTTTCTCGTAGTTGCCTGTCTTACGACTTTTCCTACTCGTTATTTATTGTGCTTTAGTTATCACATTATTTGGTTATTGTTATTGTTATTTTTACGAATGAATTTTCCTTTTGACTGCTTTGATGTGCATTACTCGAGCCAAGGGTCTTTCGCAGACAGCCTCTCTACCTCCATAAGATAAGGTCTGCGTACTCTTTACACTCAGTTTCTGATCTCATAAATCTGTTCTAATTAAAGTTCTTTACTGTCTTTCGCATCTTCATGGCACGCTGATGGCCGCACCTCTGTGACTGAGAATCAAGATAAAACCTTCCGAATTTGGGACTTGAGAAACCTGCCACCACCTACAGCAGTGCTGAAGGAAAACATGGGTGCTGTCCGATCGATCAGTTACTCATCAGATGGGCGGTTCTTGGTAGTGGCTGAACCCGCAGAGTTTGTCCACATTTACAATGCCGAAGGAGAGTACAAGAAGCGTCATGTTTGGCGAGATATCCATCTATGAGTCCAGATGAGTCTCTTTATTTGGAATCTGGGATCAAACATATGCATGCTTTGCTGCAATACAGCAGTAGACAACGATAACAACAACAACAACATACTCAATGTATTCCCACAAAGTGGGGTTTGGGGAGGCTAAAGTGTACGCAGTCCATACCACTACCACAACAGTAGACATTCTTCTAAATACGTCGATTTGTTCTTTTAAACCTCATTTTAACAAAACATCATTTTTCAAACCTGTTTTGAAAATGTTTTTCTTGAGTTGAGCTAAGGGTCGAAACAACCTCTTTATCCCACAAAGGTAGAGGTAAGATTTGTGTACATCTCATCTTCCCAGGCCTATTGTGTGAGGTCGCGCTAAGTATGTTCTTGTAAACCTCATCGTAACAGGTTACATCAAATTATCAGGCAACATTTGTGAGACTACACTAGGTTCATTCGTGCCCCGGTACTTTAATAAGTAAAACATAAGTGGTCGAAGATATTCTTGACATTCAAATAACAAATAATTTTGTCTCGACATAAATTTATGTTTTTGTATCATTTAAGTTATGCCCCTTAATTCCTCTCAAGCTTATGTCAATAGAGGTTAAAGTTTTGTTCAGAACTCACAAGTTGCACCGTAAAAGGTATAACTTGATTTCTTGCTTATTTCATGTACAACTTATCTCGATAGAGGTAAAGTTTGGATGCCATAAAAAATATAATTTAATTTCTACCGAACTTATGCAAGTCAAACTTTGTTTCAGAACTCACTAAATGTGTCGCAAACAAAATGTCTTTAAACTTATGCCAAACGAATTAGATATTATACAAGAAAAAGAAATCTTATGAATAGAAATTAATTCCTTTTTCCTACAAAGAAAAAATAGAACTAAATTAAATCTTATGAATTTTTAAATAAAAATAAAATTAATTCCTTTTCCCTATTTGCCCCTCCTCCCTTAAAATTTGCCATCAAAAGTTTCACTCGATTCAACTTGTCTCAACTTACAAGTATAAAAAATCCAGTTCCAGAACAAAAACTAGGGTTTCAAAATCAGCTGATTTCGCCGGAGATAATTGGGGATTTTGCCGGAACAAGCTCCGGTACCATCGATTTCCTAATTCCGGTGAGGTATATTACTGATATGGAGGAGTTGAAGCACAAATCGTCGAAGAGAGAAGACGAATCGAAGAAATCGAAGAGAGAAGACGAGTCGAAGAAGCGTCACCGGGACAAAGAGGATAGAGATAGAGATCGAGATCGAGATAAGCGGGAGAGAGATCATCATCATCGAGATAAGAAGGATCGGGAAAGAGAGAAAAGCAGTCGGTACGAAAGAGAGAGAGAGAAAAGTGTTGATAGAGATAAGGCGAAGCATAAGGATAGGCATAAGGAGCGTGAGAAGAGCAGCAGCAAATTTCGAGATGAAGATGAAAGACCTAAGGGAGATAAGGAGGTTGAGAAGAGCAGCAAGTTTCGCGAAGACGATGAAAGACCTAAGGAGCGTGAGAAGAGCAGCAAAATTCGTGATGAAGATGAAAAAGTTAGAGATAGAGTGAAAGAGCGCGAAAAGGATAAGGAAGATCGCGAAGAAAGAGAGAGGGAGAGGAAGAAAGAACGCGAAAAAGAAAAGGAAGATCGAGATGAGAGGGAGAGGAAGAAAGAGCGTGAAAAGGAGAAGGAAGATCGAGAAGAGAGGGAAAGGGAGAGGGAGAGGAAAAGAGAGCGCGAAAAGGAGAAGGAAGATCGAGAAGAGAGGGAAAGGGAGAGGGAGAGGAGGAAAGAAAAAGAGAGGAGAGAAAGGGAGAAGGAGAGGATTCGAGAGAAGGATAGATACAAAGGGAGTGATGATGAAGTTGATCGCGAAAGAAAGAGGAGAAAGAGGGATAGTAATGATGAGCATTATAAGGAGAGAGGGGATAGGGAAAGGAGTAGCAAAACGAGTAATAGGTTAAGGGAAGGTAGCATTGATCAAGTATCAGCAGAAAAGAATGAGAAGAGCAGAGAGGAAGATTTAGCGGAGGAGCAAAGAAAATTAGATGACGAGATGGAGAAGCGAAGGAGGAGAGTTCAAGAGTGGCAAGAGTTAAAAAGGAAAAAAGAGGAGTCTGAAAGGGAAAAGCTTGGGGTTGATGTAGGTGGTGAAGAACCGAAATTGGGAAAGACTTGGACGTTGGATGGTGAGTCAGATGACGAAGATGCTGAGGGGAAAAATGGGATGGATATTGATATGGATGATAATGGTAAGGTAATGAAGGACGAAAATGGAGCTGGTAAAATGGTTAGTTCTAGCAATGGATCTGATTCACCTGTTATTCGGAATGGGGGTGATGGTGTAGCTGCGGATGATGATGAGATTGACCCTTTGGATGCTTTTATGAACTCTATGGTTTTGCCTGAAGTTGAGAAGCTTAGCAAATTTATGGTTAATAGCTTGGATGCTGAAAATTCCAGTTTGAAAGAGAAGAACGGTCCTGGTAAAGAAGAAAAACCTAAGATGGGCGTGAAGATGACCATGAAGAAAACCACGGGAAGAATTATCCCTGGTGAAGATTCTGATTCAGATTATGGGGACGTTGAGAATGATGAAGATACTTTGGAGGAAGAAGATGATGAAGAATTTATGAAACGGGTGAAGAAAACCAAGGTTGAGAAACTGTCATTAGTCGATCACTCAAAGATTGACTATCCTTCTTTCAGAAAGAACTTCTACATAGAAGTTAAGGAAATTTCAAGGATGAGTCCTGAAGAGGTTTCTGCTTACAGGAAAGAGCTTGAACTTAAGATCCATGGCAAGGATGTTCCAAAACCAATCAGAACATGGCATCAGACAGGATTGTCCTCAAAGATACTAGACACTATAAGGAAGCTGAATTATGAGAAGCCCATGTCTATTCAAGCTCAGGCTTTGCCAGTAATCATGAGTGGTCGGGATTGTATTGGGATTGCTAAGACGGGTTCTGGTAAGACACTTGCATTTGTATTACCTATGCTTAGACATATTAAGGACCAGCCTCCTCTGGCATCTGGAGATGGTCCTATTGGGCTAATAATGGCCCCTACTAGAGAGCTTGTGCAGCAAATTCATAGTGATATTAAGAAATTTGCGAGAGTGATGGGTCTAACTTGTGTACCTGTGTATGGAGGTTCCGGTGTTGCTCAACAAATTAGTGAGTTGAAACGTGGAGCTGAAATTGTTGTGTGCACTCCAGGTAGGATGATCGATATTCTTTGTACAAGTGGTGGGAAGATCACGAATCTGCGAAGAGTCACTTACTTGGTCATGGATGAAGCTGATCGGATGTTTGATATGGGATTTGAACCGCAGATAACGAGAATTGTCCAAAACACACAGCCAGACCGTCAAACAGTCCTGTTTTCTGCAACATTTCCTCGTCAGGTTGAAATACTAGCCCGTAAAGTGTTGAACAAACCTGTTGAAATACAGGTAGGTGGTAGGAGTGTTGTGAACAGGGATATAACACAGTTGGTTGAGGTGAGGCCTGAAAGTGATAGATTCCTTCGACTTCTTGAATTGCTTGGTGAATGGTTCGAAAAAGGTAAAATTTTGATATTTGTTCACACACAGGATAAATGTGATTCTTTGTTTAGAGAATTGCTCAAGCATGGTTATGGCTGCCTCTCCCTTCATGGGGCAAAGGATCAGACTGATCGTGAGTCCACCATATCCGACTTTAAAAGTGATGTATGCAATTTGTTGATCGCTACTAGTATAGCGGCGAGGGGCTTAGATGTGAAGGAGCTTGAACTGGTCATCAATTATGATGTTCCGAACCATTATGAGGACTATGTTCATCGTGTTGGGCGGACTGGTCGAGCTGGTAGGAAAGGTTGTGCCATCACATTCATATCCGAAGATGATGCAAGATATGCACCTGATCTTGTAAAAGCTTTACAATTGTCAGAGCAAGTTGTTCCAGATGACCTGAAAGCTCTTGCTGATAGTTTCAATGCGAAGGTGAATCAGGGACTTGAGCAAGCACATGGGACTGGTTATGGTGGTAGTGGTTTTAAATTTAACGAAGAAGAGGATGAAGTGAGAAGAGCAGCCAAAAAGGCACAGGCAAAAGAATATGGATTTGAGGAGGATAAATCAGATTCAGAGGATGAAGATGAAGGAATTAGAAAAGCAGGTGGCGACCTCAGTCAGCAGGCCGCTCTTGCTCAGGCTGCTGCTCTTGTTGCTGCTTCAAAAGCGAGTATGGCTTCAGCAGCAACTCCAGTTTCAGTTGGTCAGCTTCTTCCCAATGGTGGCTTACCTGTTTCGTTGCCTGGTGTACTTGGTATTAATATACCAGGTGCAGCAGCAGTTGCTGCTGGAAATGGTCTGCCAGTTGGCTCTAATGATGTGGCAGCCAGAGCAACAGCTATTGCAGCTGCCATGAACTTGCAGCATAACTTAGCAAAGATTCAGGCTGATGCAATGCCTGAACATTATGAAGCAGAATTAGAGATAAATGATTTTCCTCAAAATGCCCGCTGGAAGGTTACACACAAGGAGACTCTGGGTCCTATTTCTGATTGGACAGGAGCTGCCATCACCACTCGAGGACAGTATGTTCCACCTGGAAAGGTACCAGGGTTTGGGGAAAGGAAGCTGTACTTGTTCATTGAAGGCCCCACGGAGCAATCTGTCAAGAGAGCAAAAGCAGAATTGAAACGTGTGTTGGAGGACATTACCATGCAAGCATCATCTCTTCCTGGTTCGGCTCAACCGGGCAGATACTCGGTTCTATGAGAATGGATGTCGTTGCCTTTTATAATACTTCATTTTTGACTTTTTTCTATTCATGCATATTATTTCCTAAGTTTTGTTGCTCGATTAGAGATGACTTATCTTGTAATGATATAAACAGGTTTAACTAGATACATGATTATTCGCACTGATCAGCCATGGTTAGTTCTTCTGCTATATGATTTTATATAAGTCCTGTTATCATAACTTGAAATTTCAGTTATCTATGTTACTTGATTCTTTTGCTGATAGTACCGTCAAAGCTTTGAAACTGCCGCAGGGAGATTACACAGTTGCACAGGAAGAAACATGGTATTCAGTCACCCCGACTAATATCTTTTTTAGGAAAGAAAAACCTGTGGTAAATTTTATCGCACAATTACTTGAATTTCTATTTACTCCTATGTTATAGCAAGAATTGCTTGAATTTTACTATGCATGAGGAGTCATCATATAGGCACAAAGCTGACGGCGCTGTTCCAGTTTGCGCAATGGACCATGAGACGACTATAAGAGCAAAGGTATGTTGACAAGATGCACTGTTGTCTTTCCGTCGTCTTTGTGGATTTGGTGGTAAATGAGAACAGGAACTGCCTTGGCACATTTTTAAATGTATAACGTTCTGCTTGTACATTCTTAGCAACACTATTTAAAAAAAAATTGTAAGAGAATGGGAAGTGCCTTTCCAGAAGATAAAGTTGGGCTTGTATTGTCATTTCCTTGGTTCTTTATCATACTTGTTCAGTGGTTCGTAAGGGTTGGTATGCTTGCTACAATGAGAGTGGAGAGTTATCTCAATGCATCAATTCGATTTATTGATGTGTCTAATCCTAAAGATTTTATACATCAAAAAGATACTTTTCCCTACAAGGTTATAGGCCTGTTGCTTAGGGACGATCTGTTTAGCGTGGTAAGATCTGGTAAAAGGGATAGTATGTGTATCGTTCAGTTGTCTTGTTTTATTTGCTTAGTTGGTTAGACTGGAGTTAGTTGCTGCTAGGCACGTGCCCAGTGTTTTCGATTTTCCTTTGTTAGTCTCTTTACTTTCTCAATGTACTTCTATTTGTCTTTGAGGTTGAATAGACTGTCTTTCTCACTTTTTTATGTGGTTCTCGTATTTCTATCCTAACAGTGGAAGAGAATGGTCACAAATGCAAATATTTGTTGGACGAGGTGTTAGTTTTACCTGTAAACCGCCCAAGTTTGAGCGACTTAGCTGTCTGACTGTTTTATGTTTTACGAAAGCCCTGTGAAGCATCCCTAACTCGCTCATTCAATCTTGAGATAACTGAAGTGAAAAAATATTCTAATTGGTCCAATGTATGAATGTTATAACCAAAGGAACCATGTTGAGGCAACCTTCCCTTTTCGATAGCACATCTGAGTGTATAATTTTTATGCCATGTATAATTGTTCGATTTCTATGATTCCCATGTGTTATCAGTGTAACTTGACTTTGTCTCCCCTGCTGGAAAAGTCTTATGGGGTTAAGATGTGCTTTCAATGCTCGTTAGTTGTTACTCCATGTTCACTTAATTGCTCGTGATTCATTTCTACCGGATGGTTTATGTAGGAATATAAGCTCAAGTGACGAATAGTCCTGAAACTGATGGTTTGTTTCAATGCAGTTCTCGTTGTAGTATTCGAGGACAGAGGAGAAACGAATCATTTTTTGTGTTACTGATGTGCATAGTGATCTCTATGAATCTCATCAGAATTTTCTGATGCAGGTTTTGACAGTGATGTAGCGCAGACCTAATGGAGAGGGGGAAAAAGAAGTATTGAAGCAACTTATGAAATCTGCCATTCGTTCATCCAATATGTTGTTTTTCACATCATAATAATATTCGTGGAAAATTAATTATTATCGCCATAGAGTTCCGGTCTAATGGTAAGACCGTATTGCGTGATGTGGTTGCGTGAGCACACACCTCGGGTTTGAAACTTGCTAAAACAAAATCCTGGTTTTAACTGGGGAAGGGGGTAATGTGGGTGAGTGGATTCTTCTTTGAGCTTTGAATTGGTGTCTGTTAGCCCTCTGAGATTTCATAATTTCCATGAGTTTTGAGCTATCGATATATAGTAAACAAACTTCACCGAGGGTAATCGAAAACAACCTCTCTACTCCATCTGAGGTAGTGGTATGGACTGCGTAAGCCAGACCCCACTTTGTGGGAATACACCGGGTATGTTGTTGTTGTTGTTGTAAGCTTCACAAGGGGCTATCTTGTTTGAAAAATCGACGTTGATGTTCTGCTTGGTCCATTTACGGTGTTGCTTGTAAGTTGAATCCAGTAGACAATAAGGGATCTAGATGTTAGAAAACCTACAATGGGTGTCAAATTGGAATTTAGTATTAGCTTAATTTGAATGCTCCAAATAAGAGTTTATTCAATAATAGCCATTCTCCAAGGTTGCAAAATACATAAAATGAGGGTAACCAAAAAGCTTTTCGAACTATGCAAAATTTTCGAAGTACTTGTGCATGATCAAAAAATGCTAGTTGCTTTAAATCTTCTTACTATTTACAACTTAGTTCTCTGTCATATCCATGGACAAGTTGTCCATATGAAACTCTCTTATTTCTATGGTAAGCTCACTTGGGACAAGTTACAAATCACTCGTGGCGGAGTCGAGATTTTCATTAGGGGTTTAGAAGTGTAATACGAAGTAGTTGACGTGGTTCAACATCTATTATAGATATATAAAAAAATAATTTTAATCATATATAAATAGTATAATTGAGTTCGAATGAATCCCCTTGTCCAGAGATTGTTCAGCCCTTGCAAATCACTTGCATGTATCCATGGTTAATGATATTTATTGTAGTGATGATAAAAAATATATGGAATGATTTTCTTTTCTCTACCCAAATATTTGTAGTAGTAGTAAATTAAAACGAGGACAAATATTTATTTGTATCGGATGTTCATATTAAATCAATTAAAATTTAATCCAACTTAGGTGTATTATATAAATGATTTTTTCTTGTAGATAGACATTTGTTTTTGCCGACCCAAACTAAGAGAAGAACACACTAAAAATAGGCACAAGTAGTGCGTCATTTACCCACTTTCCTCCCACTAGCTATCCAAAATGCCCACCAAAGAGCACATCTCCTTTGAGATACCTTTCTCCCCTTGCCTAACATCTTGTTTTGGTCACATTCTTGTCAAAAAATATTTTAGACAATTGAAGTTTTTAATAATTTTTATAAAATAAAAATAAATATTTTTGAATAGTAGCACAAACTAATAAAATTACCTTTGAAACTTTGAAGAGTCATAATTATTGTTCTAATACTCCCTCTGTTTCGTAATAAATGAATTGTTAAATTTTGGCACACATATTAAGAAAAAAGCATTAAAGATATAAATTTAACACAACTTTTCATTTTTACCTCAAAAAAGGAAAAAATTGATCTTGTAATATCTTTTCAAAAGTTAATTGGTTGTCAAATCATAAGGGTAAATTTGAAAGAAAATTCAATGATTCACTTATTTTAAAACACCAATAAATACCCTCAACAATTCACTTATTCCAAAATGGAGGGAATATTAATTAATTAAACATATCTTTTTCTAAATACTTACAACACATATTTTTTTCAAATGCTCTCATATAATCATAAGTTCACGAATTCAAGTTGAGAAAATAAAATCTCTAATAAAAATACAAAACAAAACTAAAAATAAAGATTTGTATTTTTTTTTTGTAAACTCTACACGTAACGATAGCTTTTATGCGTCGTGTCCCATTATACTTCCAACATAAAATTACTTTGGCCAAACAAAATTATAACTACCAAACTTTTCTCTTTCACCCACTCACACACTAGAGCTCACATAATCTTGTAAAAATGGCAACTTCAATTTTCCTCTCACACCCTCTTCCTCTTTTCTCTCATTTATCACGAAAACACCAGAAAATTCCAATTCCCAAACAAACTTCACCCTTAGCACACATACTACAACCCAACAACCCCATCACCAAGATTCCATTTTTACCATTTCCCACCTCTCTTTATCCATTTTCCTCAAACCCCCAAAAGGCATTTTGGTCAATTTCAGTGGGAAGAACAGAATTTGAGGAAAAAGATGAAATCTTGGTGGGTGAAGATTCTGCTGAATTTGAGTTATCTAAGCAAAAGATTTCATCTTGGGTTTATTTTGGTGGGATTCTTGGTGTTGTACTTTATGTTCTTAATGTTGTTTGGATTGATAATTCAACTGGATATGGAAAGTTATTTATTGATGCTGTTTCCAGTATTTCAGATAGCCATGAGGTGGGTTCTTTGTACCTCGATTATAATATTGTTTTGTTGTAGTTTATGTTCTGTTCTGTTACGGTCTGCTGTTGTAGTTTCTTGTACCTCGATTCTTGTTTTGTTGCAGCTTCTGTTCTGTTACTGTCTGCTGTTGTAGTTTCTTGTTCCTCGATTATCGTTTTGTTTTGTTGCAGTTTATGTTCTGTTCTGTTAGTTCTGTTACTATCTGCTGTTGTAGTTTCTGGTACCTCGATTATCACATTGTTTTGTTGCAGTTTATGTTCTGTTCTGTTACTATCTGTTGTTGTAGTTTCTGTTATTTTGTGGTGTTTTCGGGTACAAGATTCTGTATTTAGGCACTACAACTTCAACACTAGTTCAAGTTTAAAACAAGAACATTATGAAGTACAAAAACACCCTCAACACAAGATCAAAGTGATCTTTCTAAGAAGTGTGTTTTATTTTTTTTCAGAAATTAAGATGAAACAGAAATATAAAGCCAAGTCCCCCGACTTCACGGAGTGTCCTTAAGGAATAATTCCCCTCACTGTACCCAAGGTTTTGGAATCTTCCTCCCCGGATAAAATGGCTTTCAATCCAACTATAGTGGTACCTCAAATAATTGGATTCGTCGAACTCACTCAACGATTTTGATTGATCACAAAGAATGTTTTGAAGACAAGAAGAGTTTGTATATTCAAAAAAAATTTCATACCAAAATCTGTGGATAAATGCAGGTTTATATAGCCATCAAGTGCCCCTACCGAAAGGTGGCAATGGTTCATCCAAAAAGGTGTATCCTTTGGAAGAGTCATGTCTGTTCATTCGAAACATTGTGTCTTTTTTTTAACAGACACAACTATCTGAACAGTCACTCCTTTTCCAAAACAATATGTCTTTTCATAAAAGGTTGTGCCCCTCCATTTTCCATTCACACCAATTGAACCCAACAGTTTCTTGTACCTCGATTACCGAACTGTTTTGTTGTGTTCTTTTCTGGTACTGTCTGTTGTTATAGTTTCTTGTACCTCGATTATTGTATTGTTTTGTTGTAGTTATGTTCTGTTCTGTTATTGTCTGTTGTTTTCTCGTTTTGTTAGTATCTGTTGTTTCTTGTATTTCCATTATTTCTTTTTTTGAACTACTTTGGACTGTCTTTTCTTGTGTTGGGGTCTATGGGAAACAGCCTCTCTACTTTTGAGGTAGGGTAAGGTGTGCGTATATTCTACCCTTTTTCTATTTCCTTCAAAACCCAGAAAGGAATTTTGGTCAATTTCAGTGGGGAGAACAGAATTTGAGGAAAAAGATGAAATCTTGGTGGGTGAAGATTCTGCTGAATTTGAGTTATCTAAACAAAAGATTTCGTCTTGGGTTTATTTTACTGGGATTCTTGTTGTTGTGCTTTATGTTCTTAATGTTGTTTGGATTGATAACTCAACTGGATTTGGAAAGTCATTCATTGATGCTGTTTCCAGTATTCAGATAGCCATGAGGTGGATTCTTTGTACCTCGATTATCGTATTGTTTTGTTGCAGTTTCAGTTCTGTTCTGTTACTGTCTGCTGTTTTTTTTTACAATATGTTGTACCTCGATTATCGTTTTATTTTGTTGTAGTTTCAGTTATGTTACTATTTGTTGTTTTGTTATTATCTGTAGTTTCTCGTACTTTTGTTATTTCTTATTGTTTTGTTGTATTTTCAATTTTGTTACTACATATGTTATTTTGTTATTATGTGTTGTTTCTTATACTTCCGTTATTTCTTTTGCTGAACTGCTTTGGACCGTCTTTTTCTTGAACCGGGGGTCTATTGGAAACATTCTCTCTACCTTTGATGTAGCGGTAAGATCTGTGTACATCCTATCCTCCCCTGACCCCACTTTGTGGACTACACTGTGTATGTTGTTGTTGTTGTTGAGGTTTTCTTTACTTGATTTAGGGGTGTAAATTGTTAGAACAGAAATTATCCCTGTCTGAAATCCACTATGCTTTGAGAAATTTGCATAGGCCGAGTTAGAAAAGAAAAAAGGGGTATCTTTTCGTGAAAAAGAAACTTACAATAAAAGAGAATTACTTGGGGAGAGTTACATTATTCTGTTTTCTGTTTCTTAAACTTTATGTGATAGTGGTTTTTAAATTTTGTAGTTTTCTTACAAGGGACGGAGTTTCCACTTCTTCCTATGTGCATATATTTTTTAAATAGTGGTGTCAAACTTGGTTAGATACTATTTACAATATTTTTTTAATAGTTGTGTCCAAGCCAGGTATTGCAAACCTTCTCTGTTCTACCGGGTACTTATATCCTCCTACAAATATAGGTATTCCTGTAACTCTACTCAACAAGTGTCAGGAAAATATGCAGAATTTATCAAACTCTTCTTTTGGCTTCTGCGGGATTTAAATCCTGGTCTAGCATGATCTTCATTCTAGTCTCATTGCCTGCTAGCTCACACCCCTGTGCGATATCAACCACTGGTTCTTGTCTGATAAATTTATTTTGACAATGAAATGGGGCTTAAGGCTTCTAATTTCTGCTTTCTAGACTTTGGCATATAACTCGAAGGACCTTTCTGTTCAGGTAGATGTAAAGGTTCTTGCTTGAGTTTAGTGCTACTTGTAGCAAAGTTATTGCTTAACTGAGCTTTACAAATGCTTGGGACAGTTCCGTTGGAATTGGCATATGAACTAACATATTGTAACTTCAATATCTAAGGAAGTTGGTGAAGAATTGCTGCTTTGTCTGATCTTTATTTTTCTTTGCCGGAAAATTCCATCAAAATTAAAGTCTCGTTTCTCTTTCTGCAGTAACTAAATATCATGTGTATAATAGTATATTTAAGAAAATGTACTTGTTTCTTATGTTGTTTGGCCTATAATTGGTTGGAATAGAGAACATAGCAAGATAAGACGTCCCTGGCCTCTGTAATCAAGAACTATATTTAAGTTTTCGGGCCTGATAACATTTTGCAATCCATAATATATTTTATGCACTTGGTTTTCAGAGAAATGTCAAATAAGAACCAACTAGGGAAGGTCAGTTTGAAGATGTTAATCTCCTTAAAACCTTAAGAGCTGCATGAAACTATTGTTGTTTGGGCACATGTAGAGGAACATAATGTATTGGCCTTGCAATGAAGACTATTTAACGTTGATAATGCTCGAAGAGTATTTTTTTTGTTCCGGATTCGTTCTATTAGTCTTCTTGATAAGATGCATGTGAGTTCTTAACGAATCATATGGACTAACATAAAGTGGTCTATTAGTCTGTTGTCCCTTTCTTCGTATACTTCTTCCCATTCCACTTTGGCTTTCTTGGTAACCAGCATATGCTATTAATTTTTTTTCGTTTTGCAGACCTAAATTTCTGTTTGCTAAGCATTTATCCAAATGTTTCTATGCAGATTGTAATGCTTTCCCTTACCTTGATTTTCGCAATAGTCCACAGTGGTCTTGCTAGTCTTAGAGACAAAGGTGAGGAACTCATTGGAGAGCGTGCTTTTCGTGTATTGTTTGCTGGGATATCCCTGCCATTGGCAGTCAGCACAATTGTGAGTTTCTAGTCTGCCGGCAGAAACCGAGAATTTAGTATTTTTCGGTAACTTCTATAATTTTACGGTGCAATGCTTGATACATGGAAATTTAACATAACCAAAGGTTCTTATGATGGTATGCAGGTGTATTTCATTAACCACCGATACGACGGAGTGCAGTTATGGCAAGTAAATGGCATTGCCGGTGTTCATGAACTGGTTTGGGTTTCTAATTTTATTTCCTTCTTCTTCCTGTACCCGTCGACATTCAATTTACTAGAGGTAGCGGCTGTTGACAAGCCCAAGATGCATCTTTGGGAAACTGGGATTATGAGGATTACCAGGCATCCACAGGTATATGATCAACATTCACTTAACTATTACTTACTGATGTAGAGATACCGAGTGAATCGGATATCATAATTCCTGAAACACCAATGCCTAGTTTTAGTTTCAACACTCTTTCTGAATCAAGCTACTATAACAAAGGACGTTTAAAATGATGATTTCTATTTATAGTTTCTGTACGGTTCAGGACTATTTTTTAAGGCTTCGTGTAGTTCAGACGTGCCTTAACTAACAAGCTCTACTACTACCAAAAGCTCAAATATGCCTATCGTAAATGGTCTATTCATAGCCACTCGTTAATAGTTGGGTATGCCACTGAACTTCATGAAAGGGCTTTCATATGCCACTCATAAAAGGGGGTGAGAGGAGTTGGGGGCTGGTAGTAATGAAGGGTCAAGATAATGCAGTGGCAAAATCTGGTAATAGTACGGTTCTGTTAGTGGTTAGTGGCACGAATGAACCAAATGTGTCACGGCAATGGCATTTTTATGCCAAACTATTAACGAGTGGTATGGATAGGCCATTTTCGATAGTTATATGGCATATTTGAGCTTTTTCCCTTTTACTTTTGATTCTTTGAATCAAGAATTGGCTCAATGGATCGGTGATTTTTTTTTTTTAAAATGTTAAATAAGGCATGTCACACAGAAAAATATCACAAGAATCTGCGTACAGATGTTGCTGGCATGTTTCACATAATTGTTATTCTTTTTCTTTGTACATACATGTTGCATGACGGACCAGCATTTTTTTCTTTTATTTGCTGTCTCATTGAAGGGGAGCCTTGGAGTAACTGATAAAGTTGCTTCCATGTGACCAGGAGGTCACGGGTTCAAGCCTTGGAAACAGCCTCTTGTAGGAATGCAATGTAAGGCTGCGTACAATACACCCTTGTGGTGGGGCCCTTCCCCGGACACCGCGCATAGTGTTAGCTTTAGTGCACCGGGCTGCCCTTTTGCTGTCTCATTTCTTGTTTTAAGTTACTCCGTCTGTGATAGCTAATTGAACCCTCCGCTCTCTATATTAGCTGGTTGGGCAGGTGATATGGTGCTTAGCTCACACGTTGTGGATTGGAAATTCAGTTGCAGTGGCAGCGTCAGTAGGTTTGATAGGACATCATCTGTTTGGTGCCTGGAATGGGGACCGGAGGTTAGCCATACGATATGGTGAGGCTTTTGAAGTCGTAAAGGAGAGAACAAGTATCATTCCATTCGCAGCTATTCTTGATGGTCGCCAAAAGTTGCCCGGAGATTATTACAAGGAATTTATCAGATTGCCATATCTATCGATAACAGCATTGACGTTAGGTGCCTACTTTCTCCACCCCGTTATGCAAGCCACCAGTTATCGACTACACTGGTAACCCTGATGTGTTACATAACTCTCTTTGATACAAAAAATTGTGGAGATATATAGGTTCTGTTGTCTGTTTAACTGTTGTAGCAACTATTATACTCAAAAAGTTTTTGGTGTCAAATTGAGATATGACATGATTAGTTCCACAAAAACTGTGTCCTAACCATAGTAAATACCTTCTTGTTGTACCAAAATCGAGATTTTTGTCTTCGCGTTGTACCAGAATAGAGATCTGATTTAAACGACTAGGTACAACATACGAGTTTGATCCATTAGGTTCGTGCCAAATAGTGTCCCAAACTACAATAGAGGGAACAAGAATGCAACTATCTAATCAAGATCAAGATCACAGTTCCGACCATTTCTTTGAAGGCAGAAAGGTGAAGAAGTGTTTAGCCACACTCTCCGTGGAACAACTAATCAAAGCGCTAATCAGAAATCATAAAGCGAACAACTATTACGGGGTAGAATTAACTGTATCCAGGTGCCAAATAGTCCTGAGCTACAATAGAAGGGACAAGAATGCAACTATCTAAGCACGATCACAGTTCCGGCCATTTCTTTGAAGGCAAAAAGGCGAAGAAGTGTTTAGCGACACTCTTCGTGGAACAAACTATTCAAAGAGCTGATCAGAAATCATAAAGCGAACAACTATTATGGGGTAGAATTAACTGTATCCAGGTGCCAAATAGTGTCCTGAGCTACAACAAAGGGGACAAGAATGCAACTATCTAAGCACGATCACAGTTTCGACCATTTCTTTGAAGGCAGAAAGGCGAAGAAGTGTTTAGCCACACTCTTTGTGGAACAACCTATTCAAAGCGCTGATCAGAAATCATAAAGCGAACAACTATTACGAGGTAGAATTAACTGTATCCAGGTGCCAAATAGTGTCCTGAGCTACAACAGAGGGGACAAGAATGCAACTATCTAATCAGGATTACAGTTTCGACCATTTCTTTGAAGGCAGAAAGGTGAAGAAGTGTTTAGCCACACTTTCCGTGGAACAACAAATCAAAGCGCTGGTCAGAAATCATAAAGCGAACAACTATTACGGGGTAGAAATAACTGTATTTAGGTGCCAAATAGTGTCCCGATCTACAATAGAGGGGACAAGAATGCAACTATCTAATCAAGATCACAGTTCCGAAAGAAGACACAAAGGCAAAGAAATGTTTAGTCATACTCTCCATGGAACAACTAATCAAAGCGCTGATCAAAAATCATAAAGCGAACAACTATTATAGAATAGAAATAATTATATCCAAGTCAAATTGCACGCATCTCGATTATTTCACCAAGTAGTTTACTAGGCCTACCTAAAAGGAGCAAGTCAATTTGGACCAAATCCAAAAATGAAGAGAAAAAAAAAAAAGGAGAATTAAAAAACACTCAATTCCACTTTTGGTGTTCAAGAAGTATCAAATGAAAGTACACCAAATTCTTTTGACTTTCTTTTACTTTTTGTGAGATTGAAGAAATACATGTGGCCAATTTGAATGAATATTTTATATATAAAATTTCCTTTGGATTTACTCTTCCTCATGCAATGTGATTGGAAGAGTTGGGAATGAGTAGGTTCACTTAGGATTATTAAGCTAAAAAGAGAGATTGTAGAAGCATCTTTTTAGGATGACTTTGATATGTCCCACATAAACTAAAAAAAAATAAAAATTCAGACCACTGTTCGATATTTATATTCGAGTTTCACAAAATTTAAATTCGTATCGAAAAGTCTCAAAGTAAAGCGTTTCACAAAAAGGCGACTCTATATCCAGAAACTTTAATTAAGGATAATGACGTGCTTACCACTCTACCACGGCAGTTAATTTAAGATAACTAACTAAACTATCATCAGCATTAAAGAAGTGAAATTATATTGATGCATACTTCTAATACTTTGCATAGGAACCTTTTTTAATGTGGCATATATACATCACTCAAAAAGAACATACAAGTACATATATGGTTATGTGACCACTATGCAGTAAAGTAGCAAGCACTCTTCATTCTTGACTAGAGGTCTCGGAATCGAGCGTTTAGTATGAAATCGCTTTTGATAAGTCGTCTTTACCCCATAACGAAGGGGTGCCTTGGAGTAACTGGTCAGACCAGGAGGTCACGGGTTCAAGCCTTGGAAACAGCCTCTGGCAGTAATGCGAGGTAAGGTTGCATACAATACAATCTTGTGGTGGGACCCTTCCCCGGACCCTGCGCATAGCGAGAGGTTTATTGCACCGGGCTTCCTTTTTTTAGTCTTTACCCCATAACGTGAGACTTCTTCAAACAAATTTAGATTAATCAAACCTCAAAATAGATACCGAATATCAAGTGAAAAAACAAAAAGGTATATATAGAAAAATCATGTAACGCCTCACCCCCACCCCACCTAGGGGCGGAGCTACACTTGGGATAGGGGGTTCATCCGAACCTCCTTTGATAGAAAATTATATTATATATACATGATTAAAATTATTTTTTATGTATATATTATAAATATCAAACCCCTTTCGATTAGTTCGTATATTCACTCATGAATCTCCTTGGTAAAAATTCTGGATCCGCCACTGACCCCACCCCACCCCCTTCTCTCTCACACACACAGAGACTTCATGGGGCTAGAGGATTTGGTCAGTGGGCTTTGTTTATTTCAAAATTTTGACAAGTAATCAGCCAACATTAGGCTGAGTTGCACAGTTTAACCAACTATATGTATCCACTTTATTAAGTTTCTAAACCGCTCCATCATTTCAATATCCTCTTTCTATTTGCTTTTCTAATTTAATTTCAAATTGCCACCAACCTACTTTAATATTGGGTATGTCTTACATTTCTATAATTAAAATCATTCTAACTTGTTATTAAAGCCAATTGCTTAACACATCTCATTATTATTATTATAACTCTCTTTCTATATATATATATCATCTCATTTTTTGTGATTTATATCCTATAGTTCACTGTTGATTTCATATTCTAATTGGAAGAAAATATGAAGGAAAATTCAATAGAGAAGTTTTTCATGTTGCCATTCTTTATAGTGTGTGGTTCTGAGTCAAGTGTTGCAGTGTGTACCAACAGCCAAACAAAGAATTCATCACAAAAAACAAGTATGTTTTTCTCTCCCTCCCCTAGCTGCTGATTCGACAGAATTCAGTAACTTCGGCTCATATATGCATGAATAAATAATAGAGATAAGCCTCCGGTATTCCAAAACTATGGTCAAAGTTGCTACGACACACTCCAACTTCACAGGGGTCCTATTACACCCCTGAACTCAATTTTTAGCGTATTTTTATCACCCTTTTGTGCAGACGTGACACCTTTATTACATAAAAATGAGGCCCACGTCAAAGGTATCATGTCAGCTAAAAAAGTTGACAAAAATACTCTAAGATTTAGTTCAGGTGGTAATCAAACCCCTGTAAAATTGGAGTGTGACATAATAAATTTGATCATAGTTTGAGGAGCTACTAGATGTTTTACCCTTGGTATTACATGTTGGTTATTATCCATAGTAACTTTGGTTCAATCTCAAACATTGAACTCATTTTGTTATTGCATAAAATAATTTGTGGTATAGTATTTGGTACAATTAGTCAAGTACCTTTTGTGTATGTTGTTACTATTATTTTCTTTTTTTGTTGTAATATTGCTATTTTGCCACTTTAATTTGTGTGTGGCTTATTGAAGAAAGACAAGAAGGAGAAGAGAGGTTATCAAGTGTAAAAATGAAGAGCTTTTGGGGATTTTGGGCCATGACAAGGCCAAGATTTTCACAAAATATGCAAAGATTGAAAAGACATTTCAAAGGTTTCTCTCAATTATTTGGTACGCAATAAATCATTGTCCATTGTACTCTCTATTTGTAAGATTTCGAGATGAGCATCCAGTAATCCTCGAACTATGGTCAAAGTTGCTACGATACACTCCAACTTCATAGGATCCTATTACCCCAGAACTCAATTTTAACGTATTTTTGTCACCATTTTATGCTGACGTGGCACCTTTATTACATAAAAATAGGAGGCCATGTCAAAGCTGTCATGTCAACTAAAAAAGGTTGACAGAAGGTGTCACGTCAGTACAAAAAGGTAACAAAAATACTCTAAAATTTAGTTCAGGAGATACTAAAACTTCCGTGAAGTTGGAATATATCGTAGCAAATTTGATTATAGTTTCGGATTACTAGATGTTTTACTCTATTATCACTAGTTACTAGTTCTCATTTTTATCTTTTCTCCCCACTAGTCACGAATCCACATTCATGTAGAAACAAAAGTAAAAAAGGTAAAGTTATTTTTCATTTAGACACCTCATCTAAGATTTTTACCGTTAAGACACCTTAAAAACTTTATCGAAATATAATGAAAAGTGAGCGGTCATACGAAACGAGTTCAAGGTTCAATTAAAAAATCCTTGACAAAAAAGGATGAATAAAAAGTATAGTCGTTACACCAAAACTAGGTGTCTTCTCATTAAACAAGACCTTTAACTTAACATCAAATTATAACTATGACCTTTAACTTTGTCAGTGCACAAGTAGGTCCTTTAACTACTCTCTCCGTTTAAAAAAAAATGACTTACTTTCCTTTTTAGTCCGTTTAAAAAAGAATGACCCCTTTCCATTTTTGGCAATACTTTAATTTCAACTTTCCAAATGACATGTTTATGACCACAAGATTAAAGGACATTTAGATACATTTGACACTACTTTAATTTAAGACCACAAAATTCAAAAGTCTTCTTTATTCTCTTAAACTTTGTGTCAAATCAAAATAAGTCATTCTTTTTTAAACGGAGGGAGTATATTAAAGCTGAACAAAAAAACACTCAAATTCTGCAACTTACATGCGTGAAACTCAATCGCTCATATGTGGATTAGTAATCCACTCAGATGCTGCTACGTAATAAAAAAGATACATTATAACTATAACTTTTAACTTTGTCAGTGCACAAATAGTCCCTTTAATTATATAAAAACTGAACAAAAAATACTCCAATTCTAATTCTGACGCACGTGGTTTTGAGTGTATACACGCATTTTGCTAGGTAAGATTAGAGTGTTTTTTCGTTCAGCTTTTGAATAGTTACAGGACCTACTTGTACATTGGTAAAGTTAAAAGTCATAGTTATAATTTAATATCAAGTTAAAAGTCTTGTTTATGTATTATCTCAAATGAAAAATTAGTAATTTAAAACGCTAGCTCATGAAATGAGGATGATGATGATAGTCAAGTACCATACAAAACGCTAACAATGCATGTATTCAACTAATACACATAAGATATTATATTATGTGCTTCATATCGAAAATCACAATGATTAAAACAAGTTTGAATGATGTTAAATAAAATGAATTATCAAATTTAACTTAGCGTTAAAAAAAGGAAAAACAATGTAAATTCGACAGTTTGGAGCTTAATTTAAAAAAAAAATAAAAAATATTTTGCATAATTATGAAATCCTGATTTTGGATCTGTCGAGATACATAATTAGCTCTTGATATATCCAACGAAGATGCATTTTTTTCGTAAAGATACATAATTAACCCCGATACACGTTTTTCGATTTTGGATCTGTCGAGATACATAATACATCAAACGAAGAATTATTTTTTCCCCCTGTAAAGATACATAATTAGCTTCTGACACAAATTTTCGATTTCGAGTCTGTCGAGATACATAATTAACTCCCGATACATCCAACAAAGATACATAATTAGTCGAGATTTTTTTCATTATTTCGTAAGGCCGGAAATTTGTATAAATATGATAAGTTGTTGTGTGCGTTTATGTTATTTTTCCTTAAACAACCTAAATTTTTTTTTTTATATATATTTTTGCATTTGTTTGTCCTTAATTTTTTTTTTTTCAGCCCCAAAAGAAGAGGTAGAAGAAGAGGAAATGGAGATAGAAATAGGATATCCAACAGATGTGAAACATTTAACACACATAGGATGGGATGGATCAACTACAATTAATCCAATTAAAGGATTGGAAAATTTAAAACCACCTGAAATTATTTCATTTTCATCAATTTCAATTAAACAATTTGAAATTGCCATGGCTAATCAAGCTGGTGGAACTATAGGTGTTATTAATAGCAACAATTGTGCTTGATTTTTGAAAATTTTTAATTGTAACTTTCTATTGCTTTTCATTTAATATTCTCTCAGCTTATATCATTTTTTCATGGTTGGTTTATTATTTTATGTAGTATTTCTTTTTCGTACTTAATTTTATTATACGTTATTTGAGGCAATAATTTATCGAAAATAATCTCTAGCTATCTTTACAAGACAAGTAATAAGACTACAGACACATCATAGAGATTGTATATACATGCATAGGTTCCGTCTCTTTTGAAAAAGTGTATCAATATAATATAAGTGTTGTATCAATTTGATATAAAAACTGTATATGCATTGTACCAATTTGGTATTACCACGTTGATATAGTCCTTACACCATATTAACACACTCCTTATACCATATTGATACAACTCATATATCATATTAATACAGTTTCGATCGATCATTTTGCTTTTTGAAATTAGTTTGGACCGACTTACTACTCCATGTCCATTAGCCCAAATATGAGTCATTTATCTTTAGATTGATGAAACAAAACTTTGGAATAACCAAATGCTTGTTGATGAAATATGTTATCAAAACTGTTTCACCTCATCCACTGAGGTTTGGCATTTCGTGCAACCGTAACTTTGTGGCCGATGTTGAAAACTTTGTAGGTAAAAAAGTACTCAATATGTTTAAGGAGACATGCTTTGGTGTGTTTATTGATATGCCTAAATCTTCAAGGTCAAGTAACCAAATGCTTGGCGATGCTTGAGTTTCTACAAGACAATCCAAATGAATTCCATGTATATGTCAAGGGAACAGTGCTAAAATTTTCTCTATTTGAATTTGCTCTCATTAGTGGTCTGAATTTCACCGCAAACACTGAAGAGTTTCAGTATCCGACTTCAGATCCCTCTATGTTATTGACAAAGTATTTTTCAGAGGGAAAAAATGAAACCTCCCAAAAAAAATTGATTGAACGGTATAAGATGAAAATTTTTGACAATATTCAGGATGCGTTGTGGATGACCATATTGTTTTTCATTCATACGCATTTTTTTTATCTGAATCTAATGATGCATCTATTAGTTTTTTAGAATTCAAGATGGTAGAGGATGGTCGATATGAACATTATCCATGGGAAAAAATTACTTTCAACAATTTGATGAATTCGTTGAGACAAAACTTTTTTATTGAAAAGAAGTTTTATCGTTTAGGAGGGATGCCACATGTTCTCAACGTCTGAATCTACGAATGTTGTTCTGAAGTAGATAAAGACATTGCTTACCGTATTGGTAACCATACACAGAGGATATGTAACTGATTTGTCGTTGGAACAAAGTCTAAATTCGAGAAATTTATGAATGGAATGTTTAGCAAGGTAATTTTTAGTTATGTTCAATCATTTTTTTTGTATTTTATGTTGCATACATGGAAGTTTTATTTATTTTTCCATTATATTTTTTTTGTAAATATATGTTGAAGCATGTAACTCATTCATATAGTAATGCATTTGAAGAACAGACATCTTCCATATCAATCCCTGCATTAAAATAATTTTTTTCACTGTTATATGATATATTACAAAACTTGTATGATACATGATACATAATTGTACAATTTATGATACATTACTAGACGTTATGTAAAATAATGATACATTATTGCTCTTATATTCATTTAACTGAAGTTGTTATGTTTTTCAATCTTAATTATAGTATGTATATATCAAATCTAAGTCCTCCGGTTGATGAGTTGAACTGTCTTCAATTGCCAAATCATGCTGGTATAGATTTGAATGATCTTGTCAATTCAACTTTACTGTCCATATCTCGTGGCCAGCAGAAAAAAGTTGATCATAAAGCAACGATAGTAGCTGGTTCATTACCTTCGGACGATTTTGATGATTTTACTACTTCAGCACCAGTCGAAATGGTAACTAAGTCAAAGGTTAGATCTGATAGATCATTGGCATCGCCTTCAAAAAGAAGAAAGACAGACGCTGAGCGAAAGAAATCGATCACGGTTCAAGAAAAGATTAAAGCTCACTCCTCTATTAAAGAAGTCAATGTATTACCTCCTGGCACATTAAAATCATTTGTTGACCCAATCAATGAAGAAGCTCAACACGAACCATCTTAATGGACTTTAGCGAACAGACATCACCAATTTTCACACATATACGTGAGTTTACATAGAAAATTATTGTGTCTGGAAGCATGCATCATGAGCAAGTTTTGTTTAAAGTTGATATGGATGCAATTGAATTGGTCAATTTTAAAAATAAAAATATATGTAGCACTTACATGTCTTGACAAATGATTCAATTGCATCCATATCAACTTTAAGTAAAACTTGCTCATGATGCATGCCTCCAGACACATTAATGTTCTGTCTAGACTCACGCATATATGTGACAACTGGTGGTGTCTGTTCGCCAAAGTCCAATAGAGATGGTTCGTGTTGAGCTTCTTCATTGATTGAGGCAGCAAATGATTTGATATGCTAGGAGGTAATACATTAACTTCTTTAATAGATGAGTGAGCTTTAATCTTTTCTTGAACTGTGATCGAATTCTTTCGCTCAGCGTCTGTCTTTCTTCTTTTTGAATGCGGTGCCAATGATCTATCAAACCTAGCCTTTGACTTAGTTACCATTTCGATTGGTGGTGGGATAGTAAAATCCTTAAAATTATCCGAAGGTAATGAATCAAATGCCATCATTGCTTCATGATCAACTTTTTTCTGCTGGCCACGAGATGTGGACGGTAAAGTTGAATTGACAGGATCATTCAAATCCATACCAGCATGATTTGGCAATTAAAGATAGTTCAACTCATCAATCGTAAGACTTGGGTTGGTATATACATCTTATAATTAAGATTGAAAAATATAACTTCAGTTAAATGAACATAAGAGCAATAATGTATCATTATTTTACATAACATTTAGTAATGTACCATAAACTGTACAATTATGTATCATGTATCATATAAGTACTGTAATGTATCATATAACAGTGAAAAAAAATTATTTTGATGCAAGAATTGATATGGAAGATGTTTGTTCTACAAATATATTACTGTATGAATGAGTTACATGCTTCAACATATATTTACAAAAAAATATATAATGGAAACATAAATAAAACTTTCATGTATGCAACATAAAATACAAGAAAATGATTGAACATAACTAAAAATTACCTTGCTAAATATTTCGTTCATAAACTTCTCGAATTTAGTTACATATCCTCGGTATACAGTTACCAGTATATTAAGCAATGTCTTTATCTACTTCATAATAACATTCGTAGATCCAGACGTTGAGAATATGTGACATCCCTCTCAAACGATAAAGTTGCTTTTCAATGTAGAAGTTCTGTCTCAACGAATTCATCAACTTATTGAAAGCAATCTTTCCCCATGGATAATGTTCATATCGACCATCCTCTACCATCTTGAATTCTAAAAAACTAACAGATACATCATTAGATTTAGATAACAAATACGTATGAATGAAAAACAATATGGTCATCCACAGTGCATCCTGAATATTGTCAAAAAATTTCATCTTATACCATTTTTTGGAGATTTTATATTTTGCCTCTGAAAAATACTTTGTCAATAACACAGAGGACTCTGAAGTCGGATACTGAAATTCTTCAGTGTTTGCGGTGCAATTCAGACCACTAATGAAAGCAAATTCAAATAGACAAAATTTCAACATTGTTCCCTTGACATATACATGGAATTCATTTAGGTTATCTCGTAGAAACTCAAGCATCAACAAGCATATGGTTATTTGACCTTGAAAATTTGATTTGGGCATATCAATGAACCAAAGCATGTCTCCTTAAACATATTGAGTACTTTTTTATCCACAAAGTTCTCAACATCGATCGTAAAGTTACAGTTGCACGAAATGCCAAACCTCAGTTGATGAGGTGGAACAGTTTTGCTCACATATTTCATCCCCTGCATTAAGAAACGGTGATGTATCATAACGCATGCACTGAACTTATGTTGATAATTATGTATCAGATTAATGATTAGCTTTAATATTTGTTACATTTTATATTACGACACATAACTATAACGTATGTATAAGGCATCATGATATATTTCATACTTATGTATCATATTCAGAAAATTTGTAATTTATCATAACACATGCACTGATAGTATCTTCATGATTATGTATCAGATTAATGATTAACATTAACATTTGTTACATTTTATATTATGATACATAACAAAAACTTGTGTTAGAGAAATAAATCAATCAAATACATAAATAACATATCTTTGTTAATGGGTCTCTTTTCACAACTTCTTTTTCTTTTCTTTGAAATAGCAATAGCAGACTTTTTTCCTTTAGCAGTAACAGCATCACGTAACTTCTTCATGATTGTAGGATCGTATCGATGCTTAGATCTATTTTCATGAAAATCGCCATCTTCATAATCGAAGTTATCAGGAACAAACCCAGATATATCAATTTCAGTAAAATTAGAATGAAATTGAGTAAGTCCCAAACTAAAAGTCTTATGATGATCAAAGAACATAAAATTGAAAAACGATTTCTTCAATTTCAACTAACCTCCAATTAATTTTGAATAATTAAGCTAATGGAGTAAAAGTGTGTAAGTTGTAACTTCAAAGTAATTGTAACAGAGGATAACGATTGCTGCATCAAGATCAAATTTTGGCATAATCTTCACCACTATTACCGTGATTTTAGGCTACAAACCAATAGTTGTGTGTTGTGTTGAGTTGTAATTGATAATGTATCCGAAAAAGCGCGTGTGTTGTCAATTAGAAAGAATTTTTGTAATATGTTTAGTAGGATGATATTTTAAGTAATATAGAAAAGTTAAGGTGTTGAGTTATGTAATTTTTTCGAAAATTATACGGTATATGTTTTTAATGGGATAGATATTTCATGTAATTAGTCGAGATGCATGCATGTGACTCGGACACAACGGAGATGAAGGAAAAAAAAAACTCCTAACCTTCCGAGATAAATTACAATAATTACTGAAAAAAGATAGAAATTTATTTTCATCAACCACATGTACAACAATAACAAACTCAGTGTATGCATCTCAACAATAAAGTGGAGTCTGATGAGAATAAGATGTACGCAGATCATACCACTACCTCCGAAGAAGTAGAGAGGCTTCTTTTCATCAACCACATGTAAATAAAAAATTTAAAAATATCATTACTAAAAAAGATAGTAGAAGTTTATTGTGTGTGTATGTGTATATATTTATGTAAGCACCATAGCGAGCCAAAAGTTGATTGAAAAACAAAACAATGGCTTTCTGAGATGCCTAACCCTTTTGGGTTTTGTTGTCAGATCCTCTTATATATTATAAAAAAACTATATATTATAAACAGCAATTTCCAATACATATTTTTATGATAATTACCTCAAAAACATTTGAGGTGTTCATAATGTACTAGCCAATATGCTGCTCGAAGAGGATCTATTCTGACTTTTAGGGTTTTTGCTTACTGTTTAGTAATTATATACACAACAAGGGGGAGGGGTGGCAAAATTGGGCTGAAATGTATTTGGGCTGATAAGGGGAAGTTCAAGTATTAATTGGGCACAAATATAAAATTGCAAAAATAACATCAACAAAACAGCTTAATTTATCATATTTACACAAATCTCCATTCTTACAAATTAGTTACAAAAATCTCAACTAATTACGTATCTTTATTGGATGTATCGGGAGCTAATCATATATCTCGACAGATCTAAAATCGAAAAAAATGTATTGAGAGCTAATTATGTATCTTTACAAAGGAAAAAAATGTGTCTTCGTTTGATGTATTATGTATATCGATAGGTCCAAAATCGAAAAAATATATCGAGAGTTAATTATGTATATTTACAAAGAAAAAAAATATATCGAGGGCTAATCATGTAGCTTGAAAGACCCAAAATCAGGATTTTCAGTAATTTATGCAAAATATCGGAATTTTCTGTAATTAGGCTCCAAATTATCGGGATTTATGTTGTTTGCCCAAAAATACGTCTAGTGTCTCTCAATGTAGTCGTCTAGTCGATATTGAAATTTGTCCATCATATGTTTGTTTTGAACTTTCATCTCTCAAAGTTTGTGATTTTAAATTTTTGTTTCCGTTAAATAAGTTTAAATTTTTTTTTCTGTAGGCTGAACTTCTGGTCAGTAGTCCAGGTTGATTGTCTTGAAATGTCATGAACGTCCATCTTAGGGGCAAGAATTAGAACATTTGCGTTATGAGCAACATATCTAAGTTTTAATTTCTGCCATTAAGGCAAACTTTTGGTCAATTTGCAGTTTCATTGTCTTGAAATGTCATAAACATCTGTCTTATGGACAAGAACTATAGTGACTTCGTTACGAAATTTTATAGATATATCGATAACGTTATGATGACTAATACTGACCATATTCGTCACGACAAACATCATTTATTCATAAATTTGATTATTAATTTTTTTTTAATATATTGACGAACTGCATACGCTTTACCCTCTTCAAATTCCATTTGATGGGAATACACTGCTTATGTTGCTGATGTGTCCATCGAAATGTCTAGAATATATTGACAAAGGGATCGTGGAACCCAAATAGATAAAAAAAAAATTAGTTGTATTTGTGCGTATTAATATTTAAACATGCAACAAGACAAGAGGGAGTTGCTCGGATGAAAAACACCCCTCACTTCGAGTTCGAGTCACCAAAAGACCCTCACCTCCAAACCGAAGATTGTGAGTTCGAGCGCCCAAAGAGGCTAAACTAAAAATAGGCTATTTCTGAAAATCCTCTTCATATCTGGAGTGGGCTTTTGGACTAAAAGTGCAAAAACAAAAAAAGCCCAATAGCTCATTCACTTTCCAAATATACAGTTGAAGGCAAATTACAAATCTGACCTTTGGTTAGATCAAGCAACTGTCGATTTAACAGAAATTCAACACATTTTTTTTTTCTTTCTTTCTTTCCAATTTGATACAATTCAATCTCAAACTGGTATTAATTTCAGCTCAAAATTCCATTTTTTTCGTTAAAATTAATAGTTAAAATTTCAGCTAAAAGGATATTTTGGTATATTTGACGTAATTTTAATGTAAAACTATAAGGTTCAAAAGTACTCCCTTTGTTAAATTTTACTTGTCACTGTCTCGCTTCTCGAGGTCAAAATGCATGTAACTTTGACCAACATTTTAAGCTGTATGATTTAATATTTCAAATTCGAAAACTATATGAGAAATGTAAAAATTTGCAATCCTTCTTAAATTAATATGATGAAAAAGTACATGTTAAAACGTTGGTCAAAGTTCATGCAGTTTGACCTCGAGAAGCGAAACAACGACAAGTAAAAGCGGACGGAGGGAACGGAGGGAGTATTCTTTATTTTATTAAACTCCGTGTCGAGTCAAAACAAGTTATTCTTTTTGAAAGGGAGGAGTATAATTTTGCATAGAACTATGAGTTATTAATGATGAGCTTATTTGATTTCTGGTATAGAACTCTTGATTGTTGATACAAAGTCTGCATTACTATTGTTATTAATGTGGCGTTTGGTTTCGATTTCATTGCCTATAGTTATTACTTTAGGGCATGTTTGGTTGTTGTAAATTCCCGTACCGCACCTATTGGGCGTGTATGGCAGACCTAAGCCCTACCTTATGGAGGTAGTGAGGTTGTTTCCGAAGGACCCTTAGCTGAAGTAGCTCAACTAGATGCAAAGAAGACACAGAAAATAATAAAAAAATTCATTACATGGCATACCGAAAAAAGGAATCTAGCACAAAACTATTGAGTTGTTGGATTTTGAATTCTAAAAAAGGCAGCTTAAAGGGTTTTGAATAGGTTATTTATGCATATCAAGTGGATTTTTAACCACAAATACAATTGGACCAAAGTTACTGTATTCCGACGAACCAGTAGGTAGAATGGTAACTTCCCTGCTTTGCATCTATGAAGGGATGTATCTTAGAGGAATTAGTGTCATTATTGTGTTTTGTGTTGTGCTTCAATAGTACTATCAGCTATTCTCATTTTCTGTTATATCTTTCTTCTAGGTGCGCCCCGTGCGATGAGCTCCCTGGAGTCCACTTTGTGGGGAATTCACTGGGTATGTTGTTTATTTTCAAGTCTTTGATCCATATCCAGGTCAATGACTATTAAATCGGGGATTATCTAATTTTATCATTACTATGTATGATGAAGATCTTGATCGTTCTTTTTTCTGTTAAATTGAAATTGGCTCATTGAACTTGAGAATGCAAATTGTGATTTTGTCCGTCCGCCCCTTTAGTTTTGCTAATTTTGTCTTAATAAATCTATTGAGGTCTAGAGGATGATGCATTAAATTCTCAGCTAGTGTCTTTACGCTGAAATTTTTGTGATGCAGGTTACACTTGACATTGATCATCACGGCTACGGTATGCTGTTGGATGATGTGAGTTTGCCCCCATCACACACAAAATAAAACATAGACGACAACATGAGTTCACGTGTTTGACTTGAAGCCTGGTAGTAGTAAGATGTTTCGTCATGTTTCCGGTATTGTTCAAAGGGATTGTATAAGAGAGAAATTATTAATGCAAAGTGTGGGCTACCTATAAGATTAACTTCTGCTGAGGAATTTACGTTTAGCAAGTTACATGATTGTTGTCCCATAAACGCTAGGATGACCTTGAATGTTTGTTTTGAGTATGAAATATATGCATAATTGCGTGTTTTATATCTGAACCTACTTAATCTCAGAGGCTTAAATTTTGCAAGTGTCCAGCTAATTTTTCTGTAAAAGATCTTCATTTTCAATGTCAAACAACCTATGTTGCTTCGGACTCTTCAAAAAAGTCAACGGGTGTAACATTGAAAGTGAAGAGTCCGCGCAACTTAGCAAACAACAATGACCGATGAGAAAAAAACATATAGGCATGTGACATTTGTCGGTGAGAATTCATATAGCCGACCTCATCGTGCTTGATGTAGAGGTGTAGCAATTGTTGTATTCGTTTACACTCTTGGTTCAATTGTGAGATGTATTTGTAATTTTATAGATGTGTTAATGTGATACAATTAAGAATTTTCTTCCTTAGTCTTGCTCTTAGATTATCGAAAACAACCTCTCTCTACTTCATCTGAGATAATGGTATGGACTGCGTACAATTTAACACCCCTCTCCCCCTCAACACTCCACTTTGTAGGAATACACTGGGTATGTTGTTGGAGTAGTAGTTTTGTTCTCAGATCTACACTTGAACCGAGAGTCTTTCGGTAAAAGTTTCTCTACCTCCACGAGGTAGGGCGAAGTCTACGCCCACTCTATTCTCATCAAACTCCACTACTTGTAGGATTACATTGGTATGTTGTTGTTGTAGTCTTGCTCTCATACTGCTAAACCGGATGTAACTGTGATTGTTTAGCTGTTATTTTCATATAAAAAAGAAAAACGAAGCACGTCTTACATTCGATGCTCTACTATAAACATCGAGTGCAGCTAAATTCATAACTTGGTCTTTCTCTCTCTCCTTGAAGAAGAGCGAACAACAAGCCAATCAAAATCAGAGCGGGGAGGGAATGTTTATTAACAGTTATGTTGCTCTATTGTAAACATCGAGTGTAGCTAAATTCTTAACTTGGTCTCTCTCCTTGAAGAAGAGCGAACAACAAGTCAATCAAAGTCAGAGCGTAGAGGGAATGTTTAGTAACAGTTATATTTTTCTATTGTAAACATCGAGTGCAGCTAAATTCTTAACTTGGTCTCTCTCTCCTTGAAGAAGAGCGAACAACAAGTCAATCAAAATCAAAGCGGGGAGGGAATATTTATTTTACAGTTATTATTGTTGTAAAGGATAAAAGAAAAAAAAGTAAGGAACATGAGGTCCTACTTGTTGAAACTTTCTAGTACACAAATATTATTAATATTTGTTATGTCTACTTACTTTAAAGTTAAAAATTTTGACAACACAAAACATTTATTACTACTATGGTCATATGTTCAAACTAGAGCTCTTATATAACATCAAGTTTAAAACGAGTGAAAAATGGCTGCAACAAAGTTTGGATAGGCCCCTTTTTTCTTTGGCTAGTTTACACATGCATAAAATAAGTTGATGACATGAGTTTACACATGCACAAGATAAAGTTGATGACATGAGTTTATATTACACATGCACAAGATAAGTTGATGACATGAGAATTTTCTATCCATTTGAACTCAAAGGTTAAAAGATACTTAATACTGTTGAAAAGGCAGGAAAAGAAAAGAAAAGAAAAGAAAAGAAAATTATGTGTCAAAGTAACAATACGTTTGACTTAGAGTGTGTTCCATATAGGCAGAGCCGGAGCCAACCTAGTAATAGGGGATTCGTTCGAACCCTTTTCGATGAAAAATTATACTATTAATAAATGGTTAAAATGATTTTTATGTATATATTGTAGATTTTGAACCCTCTTCGGTGAATTTTCCTTCAGATTTTAAACCCCTCAACAGAAATCTGGCTCTGCCTCTGATGATAGGATGAAGATGGGGATGCAGGGGTGACTGGTGAGGTTGACAAAAAGGTGTGTTACAGGTGGAGAGGATACAATCAATATGGATATGTACAGCTAATCCTTGCTAAATATAAAGGAAACAACAACGTATTCGATCAGTCAGTGTATTCACACAAAGCGAGATTTGGACATAACTCATTGACACCGACGTCGCATGAGCATAAACATAAAAGTGAATAAGGGAACCAATTAGGTTGATAATATAATAAGTGATTTGACCTCATTTGTTTGCACTTAGTGAAGGTGTAATCTGAATGATTCAGACTTCAGATCATTAAGTGCATTTGTTTTTCAGTAAGATTTTGGCTCTTAATAAATCTGAATAGGTCTTAATCATTCAGATATGGAACTAAATCTTAATCATTAAGAGGTATTCTTGTGTTGAATAATATTCACCACCACTCTATCCATAATCATCAGTCACCACCATTAACCACCTTTGCCGCCACCACCATTGTCAACAACCGCCTAGTAACCAACCACCACCACCACCAACCACCTCCACCATCACAACCACCATTCACAATCATAATTGCTACTAACCACTATTTTCAGCTGCTATCATATATACCACCTCCATTATTTTAATTATATCCGCCGCTATCACCACCATCAACGCCAACGCCAATGCCAACACCACCAACACAACCATCATCATCAAACACTATCGGTCCATCTCAACTACTAACCAACTCATCTATCACAACTAGCGTCATTGCTAACTACCATTAACACATCATCAGCATCCACACATTCTTCGACCACCACTATTATTGTCACTGGTGTCGCCACCTCTACCACCGCTTCAACCACCATCATCGCTACAATATATCTCTACTAATAATCATCTCCACTATCACAACTAATAACATCTCCAACTGCCACGAACACATCGTCAACCATCATGCATTCATTTTTAAGCTATCACAATCAACACCTCCAACTACTAACATCAACCAACTTCACATCACTACTAATCGCCACCATTATAATAGTCACTACAAACCAAACATCTCTACCATCACAACTATCACCACCAACATTACTAATCACTAACATCGATCATTACCACCACCACCACCGCCATTACAAACCATCTTCATTATCACTAACAAATATAAATATTTTTTTCAATCAAATAATAATTTTAGGGAAAAGGACATGGGATGGCCATTTAAAAAAAATGGACACAATTTAAAAAGGTGGACAAATGTAACCTGTCAGCTAAATTTAATTCCTTTTTTTAGCCATTTGGCCCAATTGGGCACATGCAGTCTCTATACTCAATTGATACACTTTTATACCAAATTCATACACTTTTATATTATATTGATACACTTTTTAAATGTATATTGGACACATGTAGTCTCTATACTCAATTTTATACACTTTTTATGCAGTCCCTATACTCAATTGGTACTCTTTTATACCACATTAATACACTTTTATACTACATTGATACACTTTTATACTACATTAATATACTTATCTACCTTTATATACTTTGATACCGTATTGATACATTTTTATTCGAGATTGATACACTTTTATATCATGTTGATACAGTATATATACCATATAAATACATCTTTTACAGAGAAAATTTGTGCAAGCATATATAGTAATTCATTATTCGTGAATTTGTTAACTTCATCTAAATTTTTGTGAAAATTTGTGCAAGCATATACAAAATTTATTAAACCCTGTACTTTTACTGTCCAAACATTCCTTAATTTTTTTGATTAAAAAGCGAGAGATAGCAGAAAAAAAAAAATAAGTCAAAGTGTCATTATAGTGTTAACTCATATGAAAAGAGATGAATAATTATGGGTGGACTTGTATTTCATGTTTTTATTTTCGTGATCGCATCTGAAAAAATAAATGAGTGGACAGAGTGGACTTTTTTCAAAAATAGTGAAAATCAAACAAAAAAAAATAGAAAAAAAGAGAACGTAACATGTAAAATAATTGATATTAAAAATTAAACAATAAATAAAGAAAAGACAAAAAAAATAAGGGATAGTAGCAACAGAAAAGCCTATTGGAATTGCCAAATCAATGGCTATATCAGTGGAAATATTTTGGGCGAGCTGACATTTGTGTCTATTCCTCATAATTTTATTGTATTAAATCAAATATTTTTCTAATATATAATTATTTTTTATTTGAATTATATTTTTTATTATATATGCAAATGAATAAATTATGCATATTCAAATATTGAAAAACAAATAGTCTTAACCATTCAGATCTGAAGACAATATATTAATCATTCAGATATGCATTCATATTCAGACGTCTGAATCTTAATAAAAACAAATGCAGCCTTAGTAATGTATTCTGAATTAATAGTTACTTTCATATATATATATATATAAAAGCTTCTAATAATAGTTATAAAACCAAACAAGACGTTAGTATATATCTCATCAAAAAAGGATAAATTTGTAAATTCAACATAAATCACGTGAATTTACAAACATCAGCAATATTCATGTCACTGATTATTAAAAGAAGGAAATTATAAGTAGAAATTTACTGGTTAATATTGTCGACATGCCCACAAATTATGCCACCCTTTTTCATGTGCATAATAATTATTAATATGAAAAAGGGATTATTATTTTCATAATTGACAAGTGTCTTCACTTAATTATTTTGTTATAAGGAATAAGTGATAACTAATTTTGAGATTAATTTTAATATGAGTTTATCTCATATTTGATTGGAATAAAATGCATGAAATAACTCATCTCCAGATTAGTTATCCAGGGATTGTGGTGTTAATTTTTATCCCAGCTTGAGGGGAATAACTAATCTCGGAATAGTTAATCCTGCGATAACTTGTTTCCTACCAAAAGGCTCGTCTGATCATCGAGCTTAAGATGCGTGTTTCATGTATTTATACTATATCCTATAAAACTTTTCAGTGCCATGTAGACTTCTTCAGAAGCTTGTCAGCTAAAAGTCCGTTAGTTCTTCTCTTTAACCCTCTCATCGATCCGCCTTATGTTATGAGTCTCAATATATTATATACGCTCTTAAGAGACTCAATATTTTTGTTGAGATTTGTCCCCACAATTAGATCTGTTAGTCCTTCTCTTTGACCCTCTCATCGATCCGCCCTATGTTATGAGTCTCAATATATTATATACGCTCTTAAGGGACTCAATATTTTTGTTGAGATTTGTCCCCACAATCAGATCAAGAAAATTCGGACTAGAATATTATAAGCCCACAATATGTGTTGTTCGCATAAAATATTAAAATGGTAAAACCAAATTGCAACCGTTGAGAATCGAACCCATGCGTGAGTCGCCTTTGGCCTTTAATGAATAACTTGCCCTGCTAAGCTATATCCCTCAAATGAATTAAGATTGTTCAAATCTTTATACTTATATAAATAAAATACTAGCATTTTACCTTTATATGTGGTATAAATTTTCAGCAGAGGTTATTCACTTGATCACCCTTGATATAGGGTGACTCTGCCCCTGCTTTGACCCCACATACAAGATAATCAAAAACATGTGTAGACACATATAAATTTGTGATATGTGTTAAAAAATTTCTTTAATCCGACCTCATCGATCTGCCCTCCATTAGGTGTGTGACAAAAGGCAATAAATCCAAATTTTTATATGGATATATATTATCACACGTTAATTGTGGGATCCATTAGCAAAAGATTATCACTTTCCGTCAACTTAATTTCCTAAAAAAAAAATAATTCAAAAAACGTTTTCTTACTCCAAATGGGAAATTAAAAAAAGGAGAAATATAAAAACTTTTTTGCTTTGCTTCCTTTCATGAATATAGTAAAGATATGAAAAAGGAAAGATTACGAAAAAAAAAAGTTACTAAAAAGAACCAAAGTGTATACATATTTGTTACTAAAAAGAACTTGAAAAGTTCATATTTGTTCCATAGTTCACAAAGACAAAAAGAAAAAGAAATCACAAAGGTTTAAATTCAACATGAAAACTACTACAAGGTAAGCGTACGCACGTCATACCACTATTTCAGAGATGAAATAGAAAGACTGTTTTCGATAGATCATCGGCTCAAAATAAAACATTTTGGAAAAGGAATAGTAAAAGGATAAGATACAATAGAAATTACCACACCCAATAATACCATAGATAAGATTCACCAAATAATACGACAAATAATACAACATCCTGAAATGATAGTAATCTTTTACCCTAATTTGCCTTCTCCACAATTTTCTACTTCTTTGGTCTTCTCCATATCAAGTCTAATCACCTCCCTCTAATATTTCTTTGGTCTACTTCTACCTCACTTGAATCCATCTCTAGTCAACCTCTCACACCTCCACACTGAGGCATAAGTGTCCCTCCTCATCAAATGTCCGAACCATCTCAACCTCGCTTCTCTCATCTTGACTTCCACTGAAGCCACTCCCATCATATCTCGAATAACCTTCTCATTTCTAATCCCATATTTCATAGTACACCCACACATCCACCGAAATATTTTTTCACCTCCACCACCTTCATCTTTTGGATATGGACCTTCTTGACAGGCTAAACTCTGCCCCATACAATAAAGTCAGTCTAACCACTACTATGTAGAACTTCCCTTAGATTTCGGAGGTGCCTGTTTGTTACACAAGATTTCAGAGGCGAACCTCCATTTCGTCCACCCTACCCCAATCGATGAATGACATTTTCGTCAATTTCTCCATTCCCCTAAATTATAGACCCCAGATAAACAAAAATTACTTGATTAAAGCTACATATGTTTATAAAATTTAAAAAAAATGTAGTATACAATATTGACACACAAAAAAAAAAAAGTTGGCACTTTTGCAATTGCATGTCCGCAATTGATGGGAGCAAAGTAACATCAAAGTGAAATTATTACTACTTTTAGTAATTAAATTTCACTCATCAATATGTTTTGATTCACGGCAGAGCCAAAAATTTTAATATAGAGATTTAAAAAAAATGCACATAAATTTCAACATCCCGATCTAAAGTAATTATTGAATCGAACTTCTTTATTACTACGATAAAACTTTTTTTTTTTTATGTTGAAGACGATTTAAAAATTTATTTGCCCTATTTTAATCTGATCATTTCATATTTTTTATATAAAATAAACTTTTACTCTAAATAGAATCTAACGTACTCTCTTTAATTAAAATTCTACTTGATCTGCATGGCCGTCCAATTTAGGTGTAGTTTTAAAATTTTCATGCGGGTGTAGTATTTCTACAGAAAATTTAATAAATATATAATAATTATAAGTTGGAAACTCATAAATAAAATATGTTGTTGGTCTAGTGGAGTAGAGAGACTTGTAAAAGCTATATTGACCTCTTGTTGTGTGGGTTCAAATCCCCTTAAGCACTATTTGGTTTTATTTTAATCTAATATGGGGAACCCATAAACCCTAAATTCCGGATTCGCACGGAACAAAATTCTCAGTATAAACATAAGTATTTTTATTTAATATGGGGAACCCATCAATCCTAAATCCCGACTTCGCACGGATCAAAATTCTCAGTATAAACATAAGTACAAACATAAATAACAACTCAGAATGGGGAACCTAAATCCTGGATTCGCACGGATCAAAATTCTCAGTATAAACATTAAGTACAAACATAAATGACAACTCAGAATAATCAATAACACAATCATAATGGGAGAGAAGGGATGTCACAATTGGGGTTTTGAATAAAACGATCTTTTGATTTTTCATTGTTTGTTTTTTTTCGTTTTCATATTGAATAAGAATGAGAGGTGTTAACTTTTTTCTGTAGGACCTCCCCTACAGTATCGTCACCGCAGTAGAGTTTAACCACTAAGTTCGGGATGAATTGGTATGGTTCCTCTATGCATAGGACACCAGAATTGGGTAAAAAAAAATGTCATTTTGGAGTTTTATCAACTATTTGCTTGTGTAGGTGGCGATCCGGTATTTTCTGAATTCTTATGTAAGGAATTACAAAAGAAATTATTTCAACAAAGATGTGAATTGGGAAGAATTGGTCGATGAGATATGAACCGAAGACTGAACCTTTAATAATGATTGTGAAAACATGATTAACTAGGCAAATCATAGAATATCTTTCAAAAATCTAAGTTTAGTCAAGTATCATAGAATAACCTTTAACTAGTCTCGTTTTTCTTAATGCTACAGCTATCAATAGGATCGCTCAGTCAAATGAGGCAAAATCACAAACAGGAGCGAATTTAGAGGTTCGCGTGAGGGTTTTCGGGAACTCAGTAACTTTCGTGCGGATCATGTATTTATATTCAGAAATCTAGTAAATATATATAAATTATAAGTTGGAAACCCACAATAAAGTATGCTATTGATTTAGTGGTAAGAAAGGTGCTTGTTGGAGCATTATTGCCCTCTTGTTTGTGGGTTCTAACCTAGGGCCGGGCATATTTTGGTTTAAATCTAGAAAACCAAAAAAACGAATTGAAATTTAATTTTGGTTTGATTTTTTGATTTTTCGGATTGATTTCGGTTTCAAATTTTAAAAATTTGGTTAAACAGTTTGGTTTTCGAATTTTCAAAAAAAAAATTTGAATAAACCGAAAAACTGAAATTATATAAATAATATAATATAATTTATATATATATATATTATAAATGTAAATATCCTAAAAATATAATATAATCTGATATAACATATAAATATAGAAATTATAATAATTTAGTAACCCTAAATCCTAATATACTGCTTTGCTTTAGACCCTAACATTAACGTGAAGGTTGCAGCAACGCTCAGGCATCCTCAGTTTGTCAGTTCGTTAGAAATTTCAACATCGCCAACGACAGTCGACAATCGTTTGCTCAGTTCGTTTGCTAAGTTCGTCACTGTCGTCAGCAGTCGCTGCCGAGTGTGGCCACTGCCGTCACGCCAACGGCGACGACTCAGCGAGGTCAATATTTATGGTTATTTCATGTGTGTTGAATTAATTATATTTAGAAATGAAAATAGGTTTGAAAAAAAGATTATTTTTTTAGAAAAATCACCAATTTTAAATGCTCACTACTTTAATATTTAAAGTTGAAATAAAAATCCAAAATAACCTAACCGAATTTGTAAAAATCGAACCAAATCGAAATAATTTTGATTTGGTTATGATTGTCATTTTCGTCAATCCGAAAATCGAAAAACCGAACCGATATTCAACAATCAAATCGAACAAACCAAATGCCCACCCCTATTCTAACCCCATCAATTATATTTTTTTTTGAATTTTTATTTTGCTCAAGGAATCCACAAACTTAAAATCCTAGATCCGCCTCTGAGCCGAGGGTCTATCAGAAACAACCTCTCTACCACACCTCTACGGTAATGGTATGAACTGCGTATATTCTATCTTTCCAAACTCCACTATGTAGGAATATACTGGTCGGGTATGCTCTACTTGTAACATGTCGTATTTATAATATCTTAATTGTTAACAAGATAAATTACCTACTAACTAGAAATTAAAGTCCGTATAGTTGTGCGTGTATGTATATATATGTTGCATAAATATAAGTATATATGAGTTTATAATTACTATATACTATACACTCGTGTCTTGTATTATGTAAAAGGTAAATAATATAAGTTATATCCTAATCCAACAACTCATGAAATGAAATTAAGATAAACCAACATGGGTCGTGGAATGTGGAGTGGTGAGACTACTCTATCCTTAATCAGATGCCTCGGATTCGAGTCCTGGGTATGGAGAAAATTCTGTTAGGAGCGTCACTCCCAGAATGGGTACTGCACTGCACGATCTGGATTAGTCGAGGTTCTAATGCGAATACCGAATACCGAGTGAAAAAAAAATTAATAGATAAGATTTTACACATAGCATGCACCAAACTTTTGAAGTCAACAATATATGTGCTTAATGATCTATATGGAAATTAGTATTTGCATCAATACATATACATAAAATACTCAAAATAAAAAATCAATAATTAGTAACTACTTGAAGCTAACCGTCCACTTTAATTTAGTTTCATACTATGTAAATTCTCAATATTTTCCAGTCAAAATTCCTAGCCAAACATGCCTTTATTCCCCCCACCCCCCTTATCCACCGTCCCTTGCATCAAATATAAATACATATACACACCATGGATGAATAATCAAAAAATCCATATCCTACACCTCTCAATTTCTTACTTCTTTCAATCATCTGGTATCTGAAACACTGTATTAATTTTTATCATGACTTCGATAAACATGAATATTTCTACATTTTCAAGTGAGTTTCTACCTAAGTCATGTTTGGTCAAAGCAAATGAGATGAAACTAGTAAATTTGTCATCTTCATCATCATCACTATCATCAAGATTGATACCAATGGCTACTAGTACTACTTCCCTAATACCCAAAAAAGATATTTCCAATAGCATTGATCATAGTATTAGTACCATGACTACCATATTTGGTCATAGTGATATTAGTAGTAATACTACTAATAAATTGGCTACCATGTGGAGAGAAATTCAAGGATCAAGAAATTGGGAAAATTTAGTGAATCCATTGGATTCACTTCTACAAGAAGAGATTATTAGATACGGAGAATTTGTGGTTGCATGTTACAATGCATTTGATATTGATCCAAATTCAAAAAGATACTTGAATTGCAAGTATGGTAAGAATAGTATGTTGGATGAAGTTGGCTTAGGGAAATCAGGCTATCAAATAACAAAGTACATTTATGCTACTACAAACATCAATAATGTTTTGTCAATTGGTCAAAATTGTTCATCATCATCTAGTGGAAGATGGATTGGTTATGTTGCAATTTCAAGTGATGAAGAAACTAAGAGACTGGGCAGGAGAGATGTGCTCATCGCGTTCAGAGGAACAATCACTAATCCTGAATGGATAGCGAATTTGATGAGCACGTTATCTCCTGCCCGTCTTGATCCTAATGACCCCAGGCCTGAAGTGAAGGTTGAAGCTGGATTTCTGAGTTTGTACACCTCGAATGAGGGTGAAAAGTTTGGTCTTAGAAGTTGTCGCGAGCAATTACTTTCTGAGGTATGGAGAGTAATAAATGTGTATAAAGACGAGGAAATGAGCATAACGATAGGAGGACACAGCATGGGGAGTGCATTAGCCCTTTTGCTAGCTTATGACGTCGCGGAGTTAGGGTTGAACAAAAGTCCAACCACAACAACTACGACTGAATCTCCAGCAAGTTGTTGTGATCAGCTATATGAATCATCATTATCATCAGTATCAGAAAGTAACGACATACCAGTCACAGTTTTTTCCTTTGGAGGTCCTAGGGTTGGAAACTCGCCCTTCAAGGAGAGATGTGAGGAGTTAGGTGTAAAAGTATTGAGAATAGTTAACGCGAATGACCCTATCACAAAACTTCCCGGGTTTTTTCTAAACGAAAATTTTAGGGTTTTGGGCGGGAAATACGAGGTACCATGGAGTTGTTCATGTTATGCTCATGTTGGAGTTGAAATCTTGTTAGATTTCTTCAACATGCAAGATCCTACTTGTGTGCATGACTTAGGAACTTATCTCAATTTGCTCAAAAGTCATCATCACAAGAGCTTGCAAGTTCAAAGAGATCAAGAAGACATTGACTTCTTCAATATAGCAAAGGAGTTTTTCCTTTCAATGCTTTACAATGGAGAAATGTTGCCATCCATTTGGTGATCATGTTGTCAGTCAGTGGCGGACTCAGGATTTAGGGGTTGTGGGTGCTCAAGAGGTTCGAACACGTATATTGATGTCCAAAACTTTTATAAGGTTCTGCTTGGAAATCAAAGCACCCAACTATTTTCTGGATTTACCGGGTGCTTCTCCAAGTCTTATATCAATTTTTATATATTTGTACTTAATAGAGCAGCTAGAAAAAAGAAATTTTTTAACCAAAAAGAATTCGATTACGATATGGAATAGACATAGAGAATTGTGTTAACATAGGGTAAATTGACATGTAACAACTTTCTATCAAGCAAGGTTAAACATGCTAAATAGAGCGTAAACTTATTATAAACAATTATGCCATATGGATAGTGTAAAAAAAAAAACTACTATATCATCCGTGTATATAATTTAAATTCTTATTAATAATACGAGGTTTTATGCTAGGATTGATTTTTTTCATACAAATTACAAATCAACATAAATCAAGACTAGTGAATGTGTAAATATTCAAACTTTCTAGTCGTATATATCAAACCAAGTTCAATTTATTTAATTCTTTCCAACATTGTGGGGAGATGAAATTAATAATGTGAATTTTGTAATTTTTATTTGACTATCGAAATTTAAACTATGTCATATAAATTGAGACGGAGGATTTGTCAGTGATGCACAAATAAAGATTCTCAAGTGGCTGGAATTTAGTCTTTCTTTTGAGCAGTTCTCATTGGTAAATTGATACTATTGAATAGAATAAATAGATATTTTGAAGAGATATTGGTGTATTTGATATCAAGAAAAGTATCTTTTTGAGAAATCAATGATTTTTTTTTTGAAGGATTAAAATAATAACGACTTGCGAGCTATTATATAGGAGCAGGTTTATTCAGTATATCGTTATGTGTTTTTTTTTTAAATTGTTTGAAAATGCTTTGAGGATCTATCGGAAACATCCGTTCTTCATATTGTTGTTAGTATTGTATTGCTGCACACACTTGAGGTTTAGCGACATCGGACTTTCTGGATATTCTAAAAATTAAAAGAGGCTAAAACAATACTTAGGGCTCGTTTGGTTTGTAAACAAGTTATTTTAAGATATCTTATCTTGAATTAGTTATCTCAGGATTATTACTCCACATTCAATATGAGATAAAAATAATACTATAATTTCGAAATAACTAATTTCAAAATAAGTTATTTTTTTATTTTATCTCAATTAAATATAAATAAATTGAGATTCGTTATCTCTTATTCCTCGTACCGAATAAGTTGTTAAAGTTATATTAACACTTGTAAAAGCATTTAGGAATCAAAAAAAGAAAATAAAATAAAATCACCGACAACTCACTGGAGGGTTCTGGGTGGGTGGAATATTGGAAATGAAGGAATAATTAGTTTTCTACTTTAATTAAGAAAACCATTGTTTAATAATTAATTTTAGCCAATTTATTTTTCCTTCTCTATGGATTAAAAACATGAAAAAGAAGAATATATATATATACATACATATAATAAAAAAAATTGTATGCACCTAACACACCAATAACATCAATCTTTACACTTGGTTTTTTCTCGAAAAGTTTTTCCTTGACTTATAAAGACTTACATGTATAAAAGAACTCGTTAAGGAGATTAATATCAGAATAAATTAATTAAATTTTAATTTAGATTTATTTTTAAAAAAATAGATTAGACATTATTTACATTACTTTCATTTCTTTCTTGTTTGATGTACCCTTTTCCTTCCATGTTAAGTTTCTTTTTGTTCGTTTTCTTTTATTAGCCATCATCATTTACAACAACAATAACAACAACATACCCAATGTATTTCCACCTAATAGGATTTGGGGAGGATAGAGGTTACGTAAACCATACCACTACCTCAAGAGAGGTAGAAAAACTGTTTCTGATAGACCCCCGACTTAGGACCGATAGCAGTATAACAAACACAAAAGATAAGTGCATATAAACTAGTATGGTACGCAAGACAAACTAACAGTATAACAAACACAAAAGATAATTGCATATAAACTAGTACGGTATGCAAAATAAACTAACACCGCTAGCCACAAACAAGAAACTCCAGACACAGAGGAGTGCTCACCTACTATTACCAACGCACTCCCACCCCCTAACCCTCAACCCTAATTCGCGTCCTCCACACCTTCCTATTAAGGGTCATGTCCCCCATAAGCTGTAACTGCTCCATATCACGCCTAATCACCTCCCTCCAATATTTCTTTGGTCTACCTCTATCTCGCCTAAAATCATCCATAGCCAGTGTCTCACACCTCCATACTGGAGCATCAAAGCCCCTCCTCATCACGTGTCCGAACCAACATAACCTCACTTTTCACATCTTGTCCTCCGCCGAGGCAACTCCCACTTTCTCCCAAATAATCTCATTCTTCACCCTATCTTTCTTGGTATGTCCACACATCCATAGCAACATTCTCATCTCCGTCACCTTCAACTTTTGGATGTGAGAGTTCTTAACTGGCCAACACTCCGTTGCATACAACATAACCGGCCGGACTACCTTTATCACATAGAACTCCCAAAGCGAGCCTCCATACAACTTGCCTTTAAGCTTCGGGGGCACCTTCTTATCACATAAAACTCCCGAAGCAAGCCTCCATTTCAACCACCCTGCCCCAATACGATGCGTGACATCCTCGTCAATGTCACCATTGCCCTGAATCATAGACCCCAGATACTTGAAACTCTCCCTCTTCCGAATGGCCTGAGAGTCCAGCTTCACAACCACTCCAGCCTCCTGCGACATATCACTGAACTTACACTCCAAGTACTTCGTCTTGGTTCTACTTAACCGAAATCCTTTAGACTCAAAAGTCTGTATCAAAATCTCCAACTTATCATTAACTTCACTCCGAGTCTCGTCAATCAGTACCACATCATCTGCAAATAACATACACCAAGGCACCTTCCCTTGAATATGTTGCGTCAAAACATTCATCACCAAGATAAATAAAAAGGAGCTATGAGTCGATCCCTGGTGCAACCCTATCAAAACTGAAAAGTGCTCCGAATCTCCACTTACCTTCCTCACACGAGTCTTCACACCATCATACATATCCTGAATCGATCTAGTGTACGCCACGGGCACCCGTCTAGCCTCCAAGCGCTTCCACACAGAATCTCCTTGGGAACTTTGTCATATGCCTTCTCAAGATCAATAAACACCATGTGGAAGTCTTTCTTCCTTTCCCGAAGCTGCTCCACTAATCTCCTCACAAGATGAATAGCTTTGGTGGTCGAGTGACCTGGCATGAAACCGAACTGATTCTCAGAGATCATCACGATCTTTCTCATCCTCAACTCAACCACCATTTCCCAAACCTTCATAATATGACTCAACAACTTAATATCTCTGTAGTTATTGCAACTCTGGATGTCTCCCTTGTTCTTATACATTGGAATCATCGTACTCCACCTCCATGCTTCAGGCAGCTTTGCTGCCCTAAAAATAGTGTTAAACAACCTTATCAACCATTCTAAACCTGTCCCGCTAGTGCTCTTCAAAAAATCTACTGGAATCTCGTCTGGCCTCATCGCCCTACCCCGCCGCATCCTGCGAATAGCTCCCTTGACCTTCTCAACCTTGATATGCCTATAATAACCATAATCACGACACTCCACAGATTTCTCCAAGTCACCCAACACGAAACCTTTGTCCCCCTCGTCGTTCAAAAGTCTATGAAAATAGGACTGCCACCTCTCCCTAATGAGGGCATTTTCAACCAACACTATACTATCCTCTTCTTTGATGCACTTCACTTGATCAAGGTCATGAGCACTCCACTCCCTGGCCACCATCATCATTTAATTAAGTTTATATAAAGTATTATATTTCTTTGCTTTTTATATTCTCTATTTATTCACATTTAATATTTATATTAAGTTAATTAATGAATAAAACTAAAATTTTCAATATTTAGTTGTGATTCAATAAAATACATTCTCGTCTCATTGAATTAATAAACTATTGTAAATCAGATTTGATATAAAGTATTTACCTTCTTATTTTTTTTTTTGGTAACTATCCGTGAATATTACCATTGCAACATCCATCAATTACAACCAAAGAGCCTCCAGAGTGTAATCACCTTCATGTGATCCACACATCGGGACCTCAAAAATAACCAAAATAAACAATATTTAACTACAAAGTTTCCCGACCAAAGCCTTTCATCTCCCAGCTCTTCTGGTTTGTTGCAACAAGTATAATCTCTCCCTTATTTCCTTTTGTATCTGTATCAGCTTAATGTCCACCTGCATATTTTGTTGTTGAAATATTCTGCTATTTCTAGCATGCCATGTATAGTAAAGTGATGCTCCCCAAACAACAGCTACAATTTCCTTTTTGAATTGGCTCCATCTCCTTGTTTTGATCCATTCAAGAGTAATTGTAGTTACCTTCTTATTAATTACGTTGAAATCTTGTAAATTAAATAGTCCATCTATTAAACCAAATTAATTAATGTTATAGACTCATATACGTTAGTGTTGCTTATTAGATGTTAATACAATTTAGTGTTAGTAATTGTGTATTAATATTGGTAAATGACCATATATAAAAGCACAATTAATGTGCAAGAGGTTTATTTTGGTTCATCATAAATATAGGTTGTTATTATACACAAAGAATTAAATAACAATACTTGTTAATCTTTGTTTTTGGAAAATACAATGCATTTGCGCAAATATAAAATTATTTAGTTTTAATTTAAAGCACATCTCACTTATTACTAACTACTTCTCATTAATACCCATTTTAATTCTCTTATTTTAAACTATTATTTTTATAATCAGTCGATTTATAATGAATTAAGTATATTTATGACTATTCTTGAAAAAAACAAAGGTAAAATCAGGCGAATTCTCAAAATGTCTTTTTGATTATTTCTTAATGTTTGGCTATTCACACTCACTTGAGTCGAACTCAATCACTCTTTGAGTTTGAAGGATCATTCGTTATTCACTCTCTTGCTAGTACTTGCGTTGTTGTGTCACTCGTCTCAATTCAACATAAAAGTCAGATGATTAATCATCTATTTCCCGGAGAAATCAAAGAATTTCTTAAAAATCTTACAAGATCATAAAATAAAGAAATATCACTATATATAAAAGACATCTCGGTATCCGAAAGTTCCCATTATGTACAAGGTTCAGGCAAAAGTTGAACCACAAGAGTTTATTGTATGTAATCGTACTCCACATTTCTACAAGAAGACTTTTTCACGACTTAAATATCATTATCTGTAGACGTTTGATTATGAGAATTTTTACTTTTTTCGAAAAATTATTTCACTTTAGTGAAAATTTCACTCCTATTTTTCTTACAAATTTTCAAAAACAACTTCAATTTATATTCATGGCTAAATACAAAATTAATCTCAAGTCAAACTTTAACCCCAACTCAAAAAAAATATTATCTTTATGACGAAACATGACTTATATACTTTCTCCGTCCTAAATTATCCTTCCAAATTGAGATGATATATTAATTAAAAAAATAATTAATAACATGACTAGTTTATCATAGTATCACTATTAAACGATGTTTACTTTTTAATTTGAAGAAAAAATAATTAATGCAAAGTGTAAAATATGATTTTTTTTTTATCTCTTTTTAATTAATTAGAAAAAAAAATTAAATTAGAAAATTTGGGAAGGAGGGAGGGAGTATAAACAGAAAAATAAAAGAAAAGACGGGAAAGGAAAGGAAATAGAAATTAGGAAAATCAAATCAATGTCCCATTTATAATTTCCCATTTATACATAACAGCATTATAGTAGTATAGTATAATATTTTTCATTTTATTCCAAAATCCAAATCAAATACTAGTAGTATGTAGTATATATATATATATATAAGTTAAAAAAAATATAGTTGTGCGTGTGAGGTGCGCTGTCGTTGCTATTTTCCTTTACACCTTCTTTTTCGCCCTTTCCCTCTCTGTCTTCAACATTCGACAGCTCCTCTCCTTCTTCCCCTCTCTCTCTCTAGAAAATTCACTCAACATTTCTCTCTCTCTCTACATATCTCAGATCTGATCAGGTTCGTTCTCCTATTCATTCTATTTAGATCTGATCAATTTGTATGTTTTTCGTTTCATTTTTTGTTAATTCGTTTTTCGGATCTGTAATTTCAGCTAATATATGATTGCCGCTGATTTGTTCATTTTCGTGATTTGATAAAAAAAAA
>NC_061122.1:230185589-230204555 GCF_002878395.1 Capsicum annuum | reverse complement strand
AAGTGAATATATTTAGTTCATTTGTTAACTTTCCTGTAATTCTGGTTATTTATAGTTTTTTTACGATTTTCGTGATTTGAATTGTTTTAGCAATGAAGTGAATTTTTGTTGGCGATTGAAAAAAATATATATATGTATATATTCGTTGTTGGATAATAGAACATTTTATATGGTTGATCCTTAACTAATTTGAGCTATTAGTTGATTTGTTGAGATCGGTTCAGCTCACATTTGTTCATTTTTGTGTAATTCAGATTTCGTGATTTGAATTGTTTTAGAAATGAAGTGAATTTTTTGGGCGATTGAAAAAAATTGAAATATATGTATATTTAGTTCAATGGAATTCTGGGTTTACGCTGCGTTGGATTTTTGAAATCGTTGTGATTTTTGATTCGTTGTTGGATAGTAGAGCATTTTATATGGTTGATCGTTTACTAAATTGAGCTTAGTTGATTTGTTGAGATTGGTTCAGCTCACATTTGTTCCCTTTTCTGTAATTCAGATTATTTATAGATTTTATGATTTTTGTGATTTGATTTGTTATAGAAATGAAGTGAATTTTTGTTGGCGATTGACAAAAAAAATATTTATATATATTTAGTTCAATGGAATTCTGGGTTTACGCTGCTTTGGATTTTTGAAATCTTTGCAATTATGGCTAATTAGATCCTTAACAAATTTGAGCTATTAGTTGATGATGTGTTGAGATTGGTTCAGCTCACATTTGTTCCTTTTTCTGTAATTCAGATTATTTTCCGTGTTTTGAATTGTTGTAGAAATGAAGTGAATTTTTGTTGGCGATTGAAAAAAATATATATGTGTATATTGAGTTCAATGGAAGTGTGGGTTTACGCTGCTTTGGATTTTTGAAATCGTTGCGATTGTTGATTCGTTGTTGGCGGCTAATAGAACATTTTATGTGGTTGATGCTTAACGAATTTGAGCTATTACTTTATATGTTGAGATTGGTTCAGCTCATGTTTGTTCATTTTTGTGTCATTCAGATCATATTTGTGGATTTTACGATTTTTGTGATTTGAATTGTTGTAGAAATGAAGTAATTTTTTGTTGGCGATTGAAAAAAAATTACATATATATATTTAGTTCAATGGAATTCTGGGTTCATGCTGCTTTGGATTTTTGAAATCATTGCGATTGTAGATTTGTTGTTGGATAAGTTGAGCTATTAGTTGATGTGTTGAGATTGGTTCAGTTCACATTTGTTCCTTTTTCTGTAATTCAGATCATATTTGTTCCCTATGATCTACGGTTGTCGTGATTTGAATGGTTTTGGAAATGAAGTGTGGAACTTTGTTGGCGCTTGAATTATGAGTTTATGCTTGTTGAGTGATTTGCTTATGATTTTTCCACAATATTTTTGGTATTGTTTCGATTGTAAATTTGTTGTAGACAAAGAACGTTTTATATAGTTGATCCCTATCTAATTTGAGATTGAGGAGTAGTTGATTAATTGATTGATACTGAAATAATCATTAAGGGTTCATTTGGTTCGTTTGGTTATGATGGAAAGTGAAAGCATTGATGTTGTTTGGTGGTAGGATAAAGAGGGTGCTGGGATATAATTAAGTTTATTCTGTTTCCGCAGACATCACTTGAGGGGTGCCTAATTTACAGAGTGTCTGGCTGCTAAACATACAATATCGAAATGAAGAAAGCATTTGATCAAACCGTGCGGGACCTGTAAGTTTTATAATTTCAATCCTACATTTCCAAATAACAGGCATTGCGATAGTCTTTGACTTGCTGTGTTGCTCGGCTCCTCGAAAATGCTGCACCATCTGTGTCGGGTCCTCCAAAAATGCATAGTTTCTGGAGGATCCAATATGCACCAGGCTGTATTTTGAAGAGTTCATGCAATATAGTTAATTTGTTCTCTTTGGATCTTTTGTTTATATGCCAATTGTTGTTTTCACTCTTTCCTTGCAGTAAGAGAGGGGTGAATAAAAAGGTTCTTAAGGTCCCTTCAATAGAACAAAAAGTAAGTTCTATTTGCTCATCTCTTTCTTATTTTTCTGTCCTTTTTGTCAGTGCAATGCATTTCATATTCCTGCAGTGCCATAATATGTTGTTTTAACCAAAAAGTCAAAGACTTTATTTAACTTAGGTCAATATATGACAGGGATAGACCTACGTCATCATAATCCCACTTTTGAAACGCCTTGATATACGTGTACTGTAGTGTAATACACGTTGGTTAACATTGCTTAAAAATTAAAAATACTTCAAATCTTGTGTAAGGGTCAGGGTTGCTAGTAACTTCTTTGAAGGCAAAGAGTGCAAAACCGACGTGTCGAAGAAGTGCATTTTAGTTCTGATCCTTTGAGAAATTTTTGTAGTAGAGTTGTTTGGAAAGCAACATCATAAGCGTCTCAAAATATAAAAGAAGAATTCATGGTGAATAACTGCTAAAAAGAGATGGTCAAATCCTTTATATCAATGAGACGTTCCAAGGTGAAGAACTAATATAGATATTAGATAGTCGTATTGGCCTCTTACACAGTTAGACTTTGAGTTCGCTTTATTGATTCATGGAATAGAGGTTCTCTAATCTTTGGCTTTGAAAGAGAATGTAAGTTATTTTGAGGAAAAACTGCATTCTCCTTGGATGTTCCAATCATCAATGAGTTTTAACGTCCACGTGAGACACACTTATATTTGCTGAGAAGGCATGTTGCCTGGAGCAGAGTGTCATACCTTGATGCAAGTAGAGCATATTACTTTTGAAATCCTTGTTCTAATTCCACATCAAATATACCTAGTCACCTTAGCTAGCCTTTCTTGTGAGACGATTCTATTTTATGCCACTTTAAGTATGTGAATAGCTTTAACAGTGTTGAAACCACGAGTTCTTGCTCTCTTTTTTCCAAAAGTAGAAAAGATATGGCAGTAGCAAATCTATTTTGAGTTCATCGAATACATATTGATATAAAGTTACCAGTTTCAAGCGAAAAAACTGATATAACGATGAGATATAAGCAGAAGTAAAAGACCTTTTCATAATTTGAATCTTCTGCAATATTTGATTCTTCCTTGTAGTTCCAGCATAGGTAGCCGTTCTGGTTTGTGGTTGTCTTTAAGTTGTTTTTCTGTGGTTGGGTTTCTTAGCTTGTGATTTGTACTGTTATCCTACTGCTGCCCCAAGCCCCCTGACAAGCCTAATTGCATGCACAAGTTTCATTTGCTTGCTGCTGAATAAGTGCTCAAAGTTGATACATGAAAATCTCACTTCTCATCTCTCTTTGATGGACTGCGTTTTCAAATTTTTGGTGTCTAATATGTTGTCTGTTGGAAGGTGAAGTTTTCAAATGTGTAGAAGTTGAAGATACCATTTCCAATGATTTGATTATATTTCTTTTTGTTTCTCTGAAGGTTCTAGATGCGACTAGCAATGAGCCCTGGGGTCCTCATGGATCACTTCTTGCAGATATTGCTCAGGCTTCAAGAAACTAGTAAGCATAACTCATTTTAGTTGTGATAAAAGGGCATCCGATATACTTAGCTCCCTCTATCCACGTGGTTGGAGAAAATTCTCTCTCTCTCTCTATATATATATATATATGTATGTATGTATGTATGTATGTATTTATTTACTTACTATCTGTATGTGAGATTCATTTGTTGAAATTTTGCAGTCACGAGTACCAAATGATTATGTCTGTGATCTGGAAGCGCATCAATGATACTGGAAAAAATTGGCGTCATGTTTACAAGGTTTGTTTTTGTTGAATTTGTTTGCTCTGTCTAGCTAAGTTTCCACTTCTTATGTCTGATCATATTTCCTGAATCTGACACTGTTCAATGTTACCACTGTCCTCTTTGTAGGAAAAAGATATATACAACATGATTGCTTGCTTTCATGCATTTTAATGAATACTAGATGAAAAAGTGCCTCACTAAAAATCCTATATCTAATGTCTGACTATGAGTTTCAGGGTTTAACTGTGTTGGAATATATGGTAGCCCATGGGTCTGAACGTGTCATAGATGATATACGGGAACGTGCTTACCAAATATCTGTAAGTTTTTTCATGCTCGTTAAATTTGTTAGTCTTATGGGATATTATGTCAACTTGTGGAATCTGGGAAAATAATGAAGTACTGTCTTCATCTTCTCTTTGCCCAGACACTGTCTGATTTTCAATATATCGACTCCAGTGGGAGAGACCAGGGATGCAATGTCAGAAAGAAATCTCAGAGCCTTGTGGTTCTTGTTAATGATAAGGAGAGAATTCAGGAAGTTCGCCAAAAGGCAGCTTCTAATAGGGACAAGTAAGTATAACTCAGTCCAGTTGGTTCTCTACAGAAATACTGCTTCAGTCATATTAAGCTCTTCTGCATCCAGTCATGTATATAGTTCTTCCACAACTATGAATTTTAGACTTCACATTTCTCGCTCCCCCCCCCTCCCTCTTCCATGTGGTGTATTCAAATGGCTGCTTGAGATGCTCCTAAGATTTGCACCTGAGGTGCAGCTCAGGCTAGGAGCACGGGACAACAAAAACCTTTCTTCGTTTAAAGGGCATCAATAATAGATATTGCCGTCAAAATTATATGTTAATTCACATACACATATCATTGTTGTTTGTGTTTAAATTTGTCTCTTGTATAAAATTCTTTTCTTCTTTTTTCTGCTAGGGTGAGTGCTTTCATTGCATTTTTCTGCATAAATCCCCTACAACCAAAGGTGCCTTTACGGTCTTTTCGCCTTTGACCAACCGCACCCCTCCCCCGAACAAAAAAATTTCTAAAAAGTACTAAGGAGTTGTACTTCAGCCCCTTTATAAGTATTCTTTTCGTAAGACTACATCTTACTTTATTTGCTAGCATATATCTTTATATTCTCTCCCTAGTTTGTTTCTGTACTTCAAATTACTGGCACCGGTACCAATGTTTTCCTTAGTTCAAATGAGATTGTCACCACATAAAACAGTGCACACTTCCCATGGTGTCTTCAATTCAAACTTACATACATTACTAACATAAGATTTTCTCAATCTTCTATATTTGAGACGAAACATCTGTCTAGTGTCTACATGCTGTGTTTGCTCAATATTCCTGAATGACTAATTCAATTGAGCCATTATCCGAAAAATAAGATTCTTTTCACATGCTACTTGTGCATCCAGTATCTGTACCCAATATATGTCTTTATGTTATGTCCTGTTTATATAAGTAATTTTGTCTTCAGATGTACCTATTGGAAGTTCGCTGGTCCCTTAATTTGCTTTGGAAAGTGAGCTGAATGATAATTTTGACTTTAATAAGTCTTGCCAGTACTAGGCTAGCGTTTGGCCATAGATTCCCAAATTTTTTTGGCAAGTCATTTTTTACTGAAGTTCTACCATGTGTTTGGCCATAGTATTAGGAAAAAATATCACTTTTTTAAGAAATGTGATATATACCCATAAGTCCTAAAAACTATTAGAAGTACTCGTAAGTTTGTATTATCATTTTATAATAAACGTATTTGTATTATAATTTTATACCGAACATATTCCGTGATAAAATTTAACCCATAGATTATAAGGACTTCTCCGGAGGTAGTGGTATGGACTGCGTACATCTTATCCTCCCCATACCTCACTATGTGGGAATAAACTGGGTTTGTTGTTGTTGTTGTTGTTGTCATAGATTATAAGGACTTGATCTTCAATTCCGGCAATTGGTAATGTGTAATGCACAAATGAAAGGGTCCTCCAATATACAAAGCACCCTTTAATAGAGAAAAAGGGGGAGTATTCCAGAATTATTTGGAGCAGACAATGTTAAGGCCATATTGATTATTGGTTTCATAGGGACATTAAAAGGAGTAACCATGAGATCGGACCACATGAAGATGGGATTAATAAATAGTGGGGTGTTTTTATAAAATTTAAAAGTTTGGGATAACTTTTAAAGTTGTAAAAATATCCAAAAAGTAGATTTTGGCTCAAAAACTAGTTTTTTTCTAGTTTTTGGGATCTTGGGGTTTTGCCAAAAAATGTCAACTTGCTTGGCCAAACATTTTTTGCCAAGTTTTTTCCCAAAAATTACTTGATCTTTTTGTGGCCAAATGGGTCCTAGAATTTGCCTATCAGATATCAGCAGCATCAATATTTCAGAAATGCATGTTTTACAAGCTTCATCTTTTATTAAGGGATGACAAGAATTTATGATATTTCTGAAAGAGAATTAGAATCAGCTTGTTGAAAAGCTCAAGTTCTAGCTATCTGGATTAATGGACATGACAATATGATTATGTAATTTCTTGTGAAAGGAATTAATTTCTTGTAAATTTAGTAAGATTAAGAAAAATTAGCTATACCAATGACTGTTCTGAAGCTATATATATGATTATGTTCTGATGACAACTGTAGCCATTTCATTCCTAAGTTAATTGGCGTACTGTTTACAATGGTAATGTGTTCTGAAAATTTTTATCATCTTGATAGATTCCGCAACACATCAGCTGGCGGTATGTATCGTCCAGGAGGATATGGTGACAGATTTGATGAGGATCGTTATGGAGGCAGAGATGAAGAAAGAAATGGGTATGGGAGAGAAAGGGAATGGGGCTACAGAGATGAGGACAGATATGGCAGATATGGAGACTCCAACAGCCGTGATGGGGATCGCTATGGTAGAGATTATGATGAGCACAGCCGAGATGGACATAAGGATGATGATTATCGTGGAAGAAGTCGAAGTGTTGATGATTATAGTTATGGATCAAGAAGTAGAAGTTCTGACCGGTACAGGGAGCAAACCAATGATGATGATGGTCAATATTCTTCTAGGTTTGTCTTCTCACCTTTTTTGTTTAAATAAGGGCAAGATTTTGGTAATTTGTTACTAGCTAGACGATTCTGAGAATGAATAGGATTCTGCAGACTAGGGTATTTTCTTTTGCTGTTACTCTGAAATTGATGTGCATTATTTCGGCACATTTATTAAAGCTCTGATCCTTGCCCGTAATGCATTACTTTGATCTTCATGACCAACAAAGGAATTGATGCAAGGGCTGAGGCTTGCTCTCAAGATGGATGGTGTTATTAGTGTGCCCAATTAGTTATATATTTTTTCATTAAATATTGTTTTAATTAGGCAATGGTCAAATGGTCTTATTTATTTGACAAGATTTACATTTGCGATTTAACTGTTGTGAGTAGGCCGCTTGAAAGGAGGTTTTCAGAACAAAACCTTAGTGCACCTCCTAGTTATGAGGAAGCTGTTGGTGGTTCACGCAGCCCAACACATAGTGAAAGGTAATAGTTGTGAAGAAGGATCCTTTATTTTCTCATTTGTTTCGTTGAAATGTTTATATTGATCTTTATTATCCTATGTCAAAAGGGATGTAGAAACTTCTTCCGCATCTGCACCCAAATCTTCTTCACCTCATGCAAGTGCCAGTCCAGGCCCAGCTACTATGGCCGCTTCCGCACCAGCTACTGATCCACCACCAGCTCCAGCCACAGCTACTACTTCACCACCAGCTCCAGCAGCAGCTACTACTTCACCACCACCTCCAGCAGCAGCCACTGCTCCACCACCAGAAAACAAGGTTGTTGAGAGTTTCGATGAGTTTGATCCCCGTGCATCTTTTTCAGGAGCAGGTAAAATGACTCCCACTAGTGCCAGAAAAGCAATTGCCAAATTAGTGCTTAATGTTTTAAGTTTATTACTGGCACTAAGTATTTTCAAAACTTTTGGTGGTAATGAGGAGCTACTGCTTTTCCATTTTGTGTTCAGTAACTGCGACTTTTTGTTCACAATATTAAAGGAAATAATTCTGGAGAAAAGTGGCTAAATGTTCAGCCCTAAATTCCTAAACAAGGAAAATCTTGAAGGAATTTTACTCTGTACTAGGGAACTTGGACAAAAAGATTCCCTCTAGCCTTTCTTATTCGTGATTAATATGGAAGCTTAAGCAGACACAATATGATAGGATAGAAGCTGCATAAAGGGGTTTATAGTTGGCTATAATTCACTGCAGCAAATTTTGATATCTCAGGTGCCTATTTTGTGATGACACTTGACTGTTTCTATGAAGTGAGTGAAAATTATATTTTGAAATCCAAGCACACAAATGAGGTTTTTTATACACAATGGGATGTATTAGTAGAGGTGAAGAGTCCCTTAATATCACATTTTAGAACCTCATTCTCTTCTATCTGCTCTGCAAATGTGGTACATATTGATTACAGACTCCTTGTGACCAGATTAATCTTTATCTATTGAGCGTTGTTTACCAGGTGCTTCTCAAATGGTTTAAGTGATGATCTGTTTATCATTGTAATGCAAGAAATTTTTCTTTTGTATGAGCAGCAGCCCCAGCTCCATCAAATGGTCCTGTATCAACTACTTCCGGCAGCGAAATGGATATTCTTGGCTCCTTAGCTGATCCGTTCTCCAACGCGTTAGCCCTTGTACCTGCAGGTTCGAGTGCCTCTGAGGTTAATCCGTCTGGGACTACTGGCGCTGAGACCATGTTTGGGGAAGCATCATCAGTGTCTACCGGCTCTAACCAGGTGGATAAACCAAAATCCACAGTGCAAGGACTTCTAATGTCTTAACTATATGTGTTGTGTTGCAACATTTACAATTCTGCCCTTCTGCAATTTACTTGCTGAATGAAATATGTGCTTTTCTTACAGATGTTCGAGGATCCCTTTGGTGATGGTCCTTTCAGGGCTGTGACCTCGAATAACAATGTGCAAACTCATGTGCAGAACACTACTTCATCTTTCCATCCTAATTCAAATCAAAGCCCTGAGCTTCCTCAATCAGTCCCTCAGGGTGCTGAGGTGTCAAGTGCAGCATATAGTCAGTTTGCTCCTACTAATGTGCAATATGCTCAGCAGGAGCTGTCCACCTCCAACCAGGAGATCGATATACTGGCTGATATCCTCCCACCATCTGGTCCTTCACCTCCTAATGATCATGCAATCCCGAGTGTCCAACCTGCAACACAGACAGGTTTTGAGTCTTATGGTGGACCAACTACACAACAGACAGGTTACATGGCACCTCCTGGCCAGGCTGGGGCACTGACAGGTTTTGCAGCTCAACCTGGCCAACAGTCGCCACAAACTAGTTTCCCAATTCAAGGTCAAACTGTATCTCCAGTGGGCTTTTCTGGTCAAGCAAACAATTCTCCATCTTTTGGAGGTTATCCAGCTCAACCTGGTCAAGCACCACAGACTGGTTTTGTACCCACAAGTGGTCAACCCACATCAGGTTTCCACTCCGCACCAGGTTTCTATCCACAGTCTGGTTATCAGGTTCCTGCTGGCTCCTCTATGCAGAGCAATGCCAATGCTGGAGGTTACAACACAGGATTAGGATCTACAGCTCCATTTGGTAACCAATTGGGTCAAACATCTGCTGGACAACCCTACCTTTCACAGCCAACTGCTGCATCCCACATGCCTTCGCAAATGCTTCAATCTTCACAAACTCAGACAAGTAATGCCCTAGTGCTGACACAAACTACTCCAGCTTCAACAGCTCTCGTTGGCACCCAACCCGCCAAAGACAAATTCGAGACGAAGTCTACTGTTTGGGCAGATACATTGAGCCGTGGACTGGTCAATTTGAACATTTCTGGATGTAGGTGTTTTCTTTTGTAATCTATGCAAATATCTTTTCTTTTCCCCTCTTTATGACGTTGCAATTTTTGTTTATGCAGCTAAAACAAATCCATTAGCTGATATTGGAGTTGATTTTGATGCTATTAATCGCAAGGAGAAAAGGATGGAGAAACCCAGTACAGCACCCGTGATATCAACTATTAACATGGGCAAAGCAATGGGCTCAGGTAGCGGAGTTGGCCGAGCTGGTGCAGGTTCACTACGGCCTCCATCAAACCCAATGGTAAGTTCCGGTATGGGCATGGGCATGGGTGGTATGGGTATGGCTGGTGGTGGCCCTGCAGGGGGTCCTGGCATGGGAGCATATGGAGGAGCAAACCAGCCTTATGGCATGGGGATGAATAGACCCATGGGAATGAACATGGGTCAAGGATTTCAGGGTCAAGGATATCAGATGCAACAGCCTTCTGGATTTCCTCAAGGACCTGGAGCTCCTATGCAGGGAGGTTACAATCCCCGGATGGGCATGGGTCCCTATGGCCAACAACCATATGGTGGAGGATACCAATAAAATTTAGCCCAATTCTGAAAGTAAGAAACCTTTGTGTCATAATATCCGGAATGTTTTCTAGTCGGTAAGCCTATTGAACTCACCCTCTGTTGTAGAGTTGATACTTTCTTGGGTGTGTTTAGTTTTGCAGGATAAAAGTTATAGGAGAGTACATGTTGGTTCCTTCTTCAATGTTGTTCTGCGATTGCATTACCATCTGGGGTCAAACATTGCTTGCAAGACCCTTCATAATGTTTTTTCTGTTGTGCCTTTGTATAAACTCGAGGATCACCTGTCTCCGGTGTTCCTCTTTTTGCCACTTGATCCATATATACACGTGTAGAATTTTTTGAACTCGCGATCATTGAAATTGTACACCTACTTTTGCTGAACTTATGTATTTGACTATTCTTCGGTAATTTGTAAGCTTCACAATTTTCCTTTTGTTGATACTCTTCAATGGTTAAACATCATGTGCAAGTCAATTTCTTTCCTTGTGATTGTGAATAATTGAAGGTTACCCACTTTATCATTTATGTGGGAGAGTAGTGGGCCTTTACCACATAATGAGGTCTCAGAGATAGATTCGCTCGGAAGGGCTACTGTATCATACCTTTTAAATTAATGCTACTCTGATAGTCACAATGCATTATAATTAAATTCCCTTTTGCACGTATTATTGCGGGTAAAATTATCATTGTATTTCTTCTTCATTGGAAACAACTTCGATTCTTACCCCAAACCCATAAACACTTTTATATGTTGCCAAAATTGAAAAGATAGGCATTAGACTTCGATCCATATATCTGATACATATTTATAATATTATTCTTTTTGGATTGTTGTATGTGTTATTTTATAATACATCATCATATTGTAATGTTTGGCAGATTGTATTATTTCATGTCGTTACATAATCTCATACGTTAATAATTTGAAAGATAGGACACATATAGAGCTACAATAAAAAAAATAAGAGAGAATTATTAAATACTAGGTAAAGGTAAAATGAGAAAATATATAAGGTAATAAGCGATACCACAAAATGAGTGGTTACCTTACCGTGAAATCAAATCATGTTATACAATATATTTTAATACAATTAAAACAAAACAAACATGATATGTATACTGTCCTACATATTGCATTCCCTTCAAATATCTATATCTATATTATCCTACAACAAAAGGCAACTACCAGTTACTCCAATACTCTTCAGCCCTGCACCAAAAGTAATATATATTCTCAAGTAAAGTGGAGGAATTTAGGCCATGAGGTAATTACATATAGTCATTCTTCCAAACTCCCAACTCTAGTACTCATAGAGAAGCTGGACAACAGTCTTCCTTGGCATATATGACAGTAATTATATTGTTTCTGTCCTCCAATTCTTGTAAGATACTAGTTATTAATAGCCCGGGCAAGGCCCGGACCCAACAAATGTTTTTTTAAAAATTTATTTCTATTATTGTGATTTATAATATTTTTAAAAAATATATAATAGATTTTTTTTATAGATATTTTAAGCTGTTAATTATTGTAATTTATAATATTTTTTAATGTAATTTTCAAATAATATATATCGCTCTCGTTATCCAAATTTTTGTGGCATTAATAGTCAATCACATTTTTTTAAATAATTTAAGTTTTAAATTATTGTGATGTATAATATTTTTTTTCTATTTCAATTTAAGTGTCATAATGCTTAGATAAACATAATAATTAATTATGAATGATATGGTAAAGTTACGATTGAAGCAGCGAAGCAGATATGTCTTAATGACTCACAACAACTAATTAGAAGTGATATAACAAGATTACTATAAAAAATATTTGTAATTTTTTTTGATTAACTTATCATTTTATAGCTATTTTACTTTTTTTTTTATCAAATATTATTAATTAATACAATGCTCAAATAGTCATAATAATTAGGGGAAATGATAGAAACGACACTTCAAATTAAACTATTTTCATGAAAATGACCATGAAATTTAAATTTCACTTTCTAGCTATTTCAATTTACTGACTTGTTCTATACCGTTTCTACACACCTTCTATTCAATTTCTATACATATCTTATACATATAAATATTCTATATGAAAATTTTACAGTTTTGACACACAATTTATACAATAACTGTACATTATTCTTACACATTTTATACAACAATTATATAATTTTCACACTTTCTATATATTTTTTATATATATTTTATACATATACAAATTTGATAGAACTATACAATTTCTATACATATATTTTATATAGATACATATTCTATTTAACAATTATATCATTTTTATATAATTTAATTATAATTTTTAAAAAATAAAAAAAAACAGAATATCTGATCAGTTAAAAAATTTATAGAAAAAAAATTAAAATATTTTTAAAAGGGTCGAATTGCCCAAGCTGAATACTGTATCAGTATTGTATATAGACTGTATCAGTATTGTATGTAAACTGTATATGGACTACGTAGACCAAAATGACCCAAATTAGAAAATGACTATAAAACGGAAATAGGGCCACTTTTTGAAAAATTTTTAAACTTGGGCAATTTGTTTTAAAAAGTGTTATAGAGTATTCTTTTCCCTAATAATTAATTAGGAGTGACATAGTAAAATCAAGATTGAAACAACGAAACAGCTATGTTTAATTAGAAGTGATACAACAAAATTACTATAAAAAATACTTGCGAAAAAAATTAAATGGGTCTCATATAAAACATCAAGTAAATTTAACATTAAATATTATTAATTTTTTAATACTTAGATGAATTTATAATAATTTTTTAATATTTAAATGACTTATAATAATTAATTATGGGTGATAGAGTCAAATTATGGGCGAAACAACTGAAGCAAAAATGTCAAAAATATCTATTTTAATTTTTTATTAAATATTATTAATTTTCTAATATATAAATAACTTATACTAATTAAGTAGAGATGATATAATAAAAAATTACGGAGGAAGTAACTTATGAAGCAGGCAGGAGAAGCAGGCATGTTGGCGGGGACCTGCCTGCTTCTCTGTAACACCCCGATTTTCTGAACCGAAATGCTACACGGTGCTTATGACCCCGAAGGACCACAAGCTAATCCATGACTGATATCTGTACCTGTACACTGCATAATATACTTGTAAAATGCGAAAAACATGAACAATAGGCCATAAGGTTCAACTGAATAAAGAAACTGTCAAAACATGACATCCATGTGGGTAACAAGTACCCAAAATAACTAAAATCTGAATCAAATCTGAACTAAATCTGAAAACCTCTAAGTATTGTCTGAATAAGGAGTTGAAGGAACATGTCTCCAACTAACTCCGTAAACTGAAAGCTAACTTAAATAATAAATGGATAAATCAAGTAATATCGTCCTCTAATGAAGAGGACTCACTGCAACTCTGTGTGCTGAATGCGAATGCTACTGCTGGTTTGGAACTCGTGTCCCTGAACCTACGGTGTAACATGAAAAGAAAGCACCATAACGCAAATGCGTCAGTACAACTGGAGTACTGAGTATACGAGTGAGGTAGGCTAATGCAAAGGGTTTACAAGCATGAATAATTCTAACTAACTGACTGATATGAACGTAAGAGTGTAAATATACATACATAGTAACTGAGATCGTGAATACGTGATAGCTAAATCTGTACGCTAATACATGGCTTAAACTGTAGTTCTGATAGCATGAGGGACTGTATCTGACAGTCCTGAATCTGATAGAACTGTATGATTTCTATACTATAACTGAGATTTGACTGTATATAACAGTCCTGGTGTACGGATATCTGAAGAACAGTATGAGTTCTTTTACTGAGACTGAGTCTGAAACTGTGGGAAGTAGTTGTTTAACGGACATGCCCCAATAACACATATAGCTAGGTTGGGGTCCAATCTCTGCCCCGACTGGAGAGGTGTTAATACCACGCCACTAGTAAGGACAGTTGTGAGTGACCCTTATCTGGCAGGTACTCAAGGTGAGAACGGTGGGACCCTAAACTGACGGGTTAAGCCACCCCATCAACCCTAATCTGACGGGTTAAGATGTCTCAACCTACGCTGGCTACGTAGTTCTGAAACACGAGGATGACTGCTAAGAATCACACCCTAAACTGGTAGGTGAGTTCCCATCCTTGGGTTCACTCGGTGCTAACTTCTACTCTCATCTGAAGAGACTGAACATGATTTTAACTGACTTTACATCGACTGAATCACTGACATCCATTGACTGACGAAATAGTACTATTGTTTGAGAGTTAACTGAGATCATGAGTTTTCTTGAGGTTTCCTGAGTCACATGACTGACTGAGTTCTATGGATTGTAGCTTGACTGGGATGATTGTGACAACATGACATGACTCTAGGCACACAACTATGTTTTTCAGGTACGAATACCCCAGGACTCGATGGAAGGAAACTGACACACATGACATGACTTGATCACAAGATTTGAGTCCACAATTCATAATATCGTACATAAGAAATTTCATACTAAGCATGGTTATCAACTATGTATTACATAGAAAGGATTTCATGTCACATGGAAGTACTTGCACAACCTTAATATCATGTTCATTTCATAATCATACTAGCAACACATATAAATAGCATGGAAGTTCATGTGGAATCATCTTAAGAGTTTACATAGCTTGTCATTTAAATACTATGGGGTCATGGGAACATGATTTTTAGCATTCTAGGCATTTTTACAAACATCTTTCATGCACACTTTGGGGCATAGGATTTCTCAACAACTTTAATCATTTTGAACCACCCAATTCATGAGTTTTATCTGCAAGCATGCATACATCATGGAAATCAACTTAAATTAATATTCTGAAGCTTACACAATGATCATTAACATGAACAACATCACGTAGCAACAAGGAAATCAAAGTTTCTCATTTAAAATCATGGTTCTTGAACTCTATGAACGAAAGGGGTCCATAGATGAACACTACACATACCTGACTCAAGGTTCTTGATGTTTTTGAACTGGAAGGATTTGAAATCCTTTGATTCTTGAAGAAGATTGAGTCTTGGTCTTGAAGATTTAATTTAGAGAGAAATCCTAGTTTTTGTTTGTGAAATAATAATGAGAGTAATGGTTGAATTCGAACTTATCTAGGTATATATATAGGCGGGTGATAAGTACCAAAATATCCCTATTAAAACGACCTGGAAATAAACTGAACGTGATGTGTGATGGTCCATCTGACGGTTCGTCAGACTCTTGGTGGACCGTCATTTAGCCCGTCAGGCGTGACCCAGAAATTGGATTCACTGGATAAGGGTTGACGGCTTGGCTGAGTGTCCGTCACAACTTTGACGGTCTATCAACTCGTCTGTTAGTCCTTATCCAGAACATGGCTTAACTAACTTGGGTGTGACGGTCAAGGTGGTGGTCCGTCACTTTTGTGGTGTTCCGTCAACTTGACCGTCAGGCCTTATCCAGAATGGGATCCTTCAGCCTTGGCTGTGACAGTCCAAGTGGTGGTCCGTCACTAATTTGGCGGTCCACCAACTGAGCCGTCGCACCTGGGCGATTCCGACAGTTCTGAGTAAAATGTCCATAACTTCTTCGTCTGATGTCGGATTTGGACGAAATTAGTATCGTTGGAAAGCTAACTCAATTTTTCACGTGATAAAAAGTGAAAATCTCAAAAACACTACGTGTAAAAAGATAGATTTGTATTTCAAAGTAAGTCCTAACATTCTTGAGACGATTTCTAGCTAGGAAAAGGTACGGGTATTACATTCTCCTTGCCATTCCCTCTTATTAGAGAGTAATTTTACATTTTTATTACTCCCTCTGTTCCATTTTATGTGTCATCATTTCCTTTTTAGTCCATCCCAAAAAGAGTGTCATGTTTCCTTATTTGGTAAATATTTAAAAATACAATTACACTTTTACCCTTATTGGGCCCACTTAATTAAAAAAAAGATAGTAGCATATTTTTTGATAAAGGACAATTTGGTAAATATTATCAAGTCTTTTCTTATTTCTTAAACTCCGTGCCCGGTCAAATGGCGACACATAAAATGGGACGGAGGGAGTATATATTATTAATTTTCTAATACATAAATAACTTATAATAATTAACTAGAGATGACATAATAAAATCACAAAGAAAGCAATTTATGAAATAAGCAGGAGAAGCAGACATATTGACGGAGATAATTGAAGCAGTTGAAGTAGAAATGTCATAAATGCCTATTTTACTTTTTTTTATTAAATACTATTAATTTTTAATATGTGAATAACATATTATAATTAATTAGGGGTGATATAATAAAATCAAGTACTAATTAAAAGTGATATAACAAAATTACTATAAAAAATATTTGTAATTTTTTTTTTAAGTGGACCTCATATAAGTCGTCAAGTTCATTTAAAATATCAATAGTTAATTTATCATTTCATATTATTTTTTACCTTTTCTATCAAATATTATTATTTTTTAATACTCAGATGACACATAATAATTAATTAAGAGCGATATTTAATGAAGCTACGATTGAAGCAGCTGAAGCAAACACGTCATAAATGTTTATTTTACTTTTTTATTAAATATTATTAATTTTTAATACATAAATGATCTATAATAATTAATTAGAAGTGATATAGTAAAATCACGGAACAAGCAGCTGAAGAAGAAGCAGGCATGTTGACAGAGAGCTGTCTGCTTCTCCTGCCCTTTAGTTAATTTATCATTTCATATTATTTTTTACCTTTTCTATCAAATATTATTATTTTTAATACTCAGATGACACATAATAATTAATTTAGAGCGATATTTAATGAAGCTACGATTGAAACAGCTAAAGCAAACACGTCATAAATGTTTATTTTACTTTTTTATTAAATATTATTAATTTTTTAATACATAAATGACCTATAATAATTAATTAGAGGTGATATAGTAAAATCACGGAACAAGCAGCTGAAGAAGAAGCAGGCAGGAGAAGCAGACATATTGACGGAGAGCTGCCTGCTTCTCCTGCCCTTTCCCTCTTATTAGAGAGTAATTATCATTTCCTATTATTTTTTACCTTTTCTATCAAATATTATTATTTTTAATACTCAGATGACACATAATAATTAATTTAGAGCGATATTTAATGAAGCTACGATTGAAACAGCTAAAGCAAACACGTCATAAATGTTTATTTTACTTTTTTATTAAATATTATTAATTTTTTAATACATAAATGACCTATAATAATTAATTAGAGGTGATATAGTAAAATCACGGAACAAGCAGCTGAAGAAGAAGCAGGCAGGAGAAGCAGACATATTGACGGAGAGCTGCCTGCTTCTCCTGCCCTTTCCCTCTTATTAGAGAGTAATTATCATTTCCTATTATTTTTTACCTTTTCTATCAAATATTATTATTTTTAATACTCAGATGACACATAATAATTAATTTAGAGCGATATTTAATGAAGCTACGATTGAAGCAGTTGAAGCAAACACGTTATAAATGTCTATATTACTTTTTTATTAAATATTTTTTTTAATATATAAATAATTTATAATAATTAATTAGAGGTGATATAATAAAATCACGGAACAAGCAGCTGAAGAAGAAGCAAGCATGTTGACGGAGAGCTGCCTGCTTCTCTTGCCCTTTCCCTCTTATTAAAGAATAATAATGCATAAAGATGTCCTTTAACTTGGCCTTAGCTGATATCGATGCCCTCTGATTTTCTCTGTGGCATACTATGTGTCTTACGTAATACAAAACAGTCCGAGTGTATCTCAGGCGAACTGCCATGTCGGATACATGCGTCTACTTGTTTAACTTTATAAAGTGTTAATGCCTACTTTTCCACACCCAAAATTGAAGAACGTAAATGCTAGCCGAACCCAAGTAAAGGTCACGTTTATGTATTACGCTGGCCTGCCTTCTCATAAACCTTCACAACCATTTGAACAATGAACTCTCTATTGTATATATATGAAGACTTTTCTACATAATAAATTATGTCCTTATCTTTTTTAAGAGTTTATGGTCACAAAACACAAATTTCAGTTTTTCCTTTTTCTAACTGAACTATCATCGTATCAGCTGTTCTCTTTATCTACCTGAGCTTTCACCATCTATTCGCATGTTGCATAGTTCAGGTAAAAATTCATGTGTATCTGTACCATTTTCACTGCAAATGCAATACTTGTACCATTAATGAAAAAATCACTATTCGGAATGATACATTCTGATTGTACAATTCGAAATGATACAAAATTATACATTCTGATTGTATATATATTTTTTAAAATATATAAAGTATAATTCTGATTTTATACACATAATTCTTCAAGCTTTTAGAATCACCAACCCTTCAAATATTTTACGAAATATGCAAAACAATTTACTATAACTAATATTTTTTGTAGCATGTTTGCGAAGGGAGGAAGACAAAACCGTAAAAAGAACAAAGTTCATCTTTTATTGATTTGGTGCATGAAGCACATGAAGATACACAAAACAAGTTGTTATAACTAATGGAAAATGAATAAATTAAAGCCTTTGAAATATCAAAAGTCAGATACACCTCAAAGAACCATACTAACAAATTATTTTCTTCCTATGAATAATGAATTGAGCTGTTGAAGCCACTTCCACCAAGAAGATACAATGATAACAATGTGCAAGATGACCCCAAGAGAAGAAGACACAAATTGCTTCATGCCAATTATGTATGAGAAGGAGTTAATAGGTTATGGAGAATGGCTAAGCTCCTTTAAGAACTTAGTAGTGGGTGGGAGGTGGTGGAGAGGCATAAATGTATACTGGTGGAGGGGGGG
>NC_061122.1:230174789-230182589 GCF_002878395.1 Capsicum annuum | reverse complement strand
GATGGTGGAGGAGGAGACTTGTAGTAATACACTGGAGGTGGTGACGGTGATGGTGGAGGAGGTGATTTGTAGTAGTAAGTTGGCGGAGCAGAGGGCGATGGAGGTGGTGGAGACTTATATACATATGGTGGTGGCGGAGATGGTGAAGGAGGAGGTGGTGATTTGTACACATAAGGTGGTGGGGGAGAAGGCAAAGGAGGTGGTGGTGACTTGTACTCGTACGTCGGAGGAGGTGGAGAAGAATATACATAAGGGTCTGCAGACACTACATTTGCAACAACCAATATGGCCAATGCCACTACGATCTCTGGCAAACGACGACCTCTAGTGGGGCCGCCACCGTTAAACTTCATCTTCGCCGGAAAACACCACCACCAACCCCTCAAATATAGCTACAATAATCTCAAAAAACTTGGAAGTGTCACAAAGAAAAAATAGGAGAAAAGGCTTGGTGTTTTAGTTAAGTGATTGAATGTCCAAAGTATTTATAGTAACATTTGATGAGAACTACTAGCTGGTATAGAGTTGTCAACAAGTGACCAATTCAATTAATCTGATTGTTAATCAAAGATTAAAAATATTAAGAACTCTAAACAGCTAGATTAATTTTTTCTTTTTAAATTCCATTACTGAATCACTTTGAATTATTCATTCATACTTCTTTAACAAGTACTTAGAAACATCTCATAACAAGTGAGTGCTTAATTTAAAATTATTTCCACTTCTATTGCACTTTTGAACTCTTTGTTTTGTCTCAAAGAGTGAGATCTCACAATTATTTGTGGTATTCTATCATAAAATAAATCAATTCATTATGTGGCATTTTCTTAAATAATTATCTTTGCAAATAATTATTCACAGAAACAATCTTTTGCATAAATACAAAGTAAGACTACTTAAAATAATCTTTATTGTTTAGCCATTCCTCGAGCCCCATATATAAAGGGAGTCTTATGCACTAAACTGCCCTTTTTATCTTTTGCATAGCATTATGAAATATGTGAAATGGATGAGATATTCTTTTATCTATAACAGAGGTTCTGAGTTCGAATCTTAAGAATAAAGAAATTACTGATAAATAGTTTTCCCCTTTTAACGGCCCTTATGCATCGTGAACTAGAATTAGTTGAGTCGATAAATTCCTAATACAAATGATTGCTTATAATGAAAAGACATAAATATCATCATAATATAGAATACAAATTATTTTATAAATTGTGAACTAGAAGCTTAATTTAGAATACAAACATTTCCTTTGAGATTGAAATGTTTCAACAATTACAAATGGAACTCTCAATGCTACAAAAAGATTGATAATTATATCTTTATAGTAAATTCCAGAATTATTGAAAATTATATACTGTCATTTCCGTTAATACCATGTACCAAAATCGAATGGAAAATAAAAAATTACCTGATCATATTTGTTTTGTTTATTACACATTTCTGACTTGTAAGGGGATGTAATTAATAAGAATATTCCTGTCATTTTGTTTAATGACAAATAATAATTATTCTGACATATACTAATTTAAAATTACAAGCCGACAAAAATTCAATTATTTCCTTACTTGACTTTAATCCTTGTAATAATTGATCGAATAAATTAGTGATTGATTAGTTTTTCAACATATATAAAGTTCACATATTTTGTAAATATGTTATGCTTTTCATATATTTCATTGCAATAATATTTGAAAATGCATGTGAATTCTCAATGATGAGATCAACTACAAGTGTGAGGCAATACTTATAATTTTTTTGCAGCTTTTTATTGGTTCAATATTGTTGAGCAAATAGCATGGAACAAATGAGAAATGGCATTTTATACTTTTAGGGTACATTATGATGGACAATTTTATATGATTTTTTTTATTTTTTTTTTTAATGTTTGGTTGGATGAAAATCTGCAAAAAGAGAAAATGCTTTTCTCAATTTTAGTCGATAGTCATTTTCCTTCACAACTATATGAAACATGATTTTCCCACCTTATTTCAACTGAGTCAGTTCACTAAGAATAACTATGGTGGAAAATAAATTCTCACTGAAATGCTGAAAAGCTTTCTAATTTTGTTTTCGTGAAAATGTGACTATTTCTTTTTCTCTCACCGATTTAATCAAAATATCTACGAATACAATCGTTAACCATTTTTTGATGTTAAAGCTGTCGATCGATTTTCGGATCAAACTGTAGTCGGGATCCAAGCCTACCCCTAGAATTGTGGGATAACACCCACCGAATTGGTTCGAAAATTGCTCGTTCACGCCGTTTCACCCGTTTGACCACCCAAATGGCCCCGCCGGGCCACCCTTACCTGCTCTACAATCCATCGGGGGGCCGACGGTCAATTTTCAGCCCAAACTGCGCTCGCGCCCAAAGCCCACCTCGAGAATAGTGGGCTAACACCCACTGAATTGGCCCAAATGCGGTTGTTTAGCCTGTTTGATCACCTAAATGTTAACACCCATCGATTTGGCCCGAAAATGGACCGTTCATGCCCTTTCGCCCGTTTGACCACCTAAATGGCCACGCTAACCCCGCTAGTCCATCCTCACCCACTCCACACCCCGCTGAGGGACTGTCGGTCAATTTTTGTCCTAAACCACGCCCGAGCCTTAAGTCGACCCCGAGAACCGTGGGCTAACACGAATCGAATTGACACAAAAATGTCTCATTCGCGTCGTTTGATCACCCAAATGGTAACTCCCATCAGTTTAACCCAAAAAAGACCCATTCGCATCGTTTCACTCATTTGACCACCCAAATGGCCCCACCATCCCTGCTAGCCAACCCTCACCCGCTCCACAGCCCGCTGTGGGGATGTTAGTTGAGTTTTAGCCCAAACCACAGTTGGACCCTAGGCCTACCCGCTAGAACAGTGGGCCAACACTTACCGATTTGGCCCGAAAATGATCCATTTGCACTGTTTCACCAGTTTGCCCACCCAAATGGACTCGTAAACCCTATCGAACCATCCTCACCCGCTTGACGCTTGGGCCCACCCCTCGAACAGTGGGGTAACACTCACTAAAAATCGCAAAAAACCCACGATTCCAGCCATTTCGCCTGTTTGACTTGAAAAATAGCTCTACTAGCGTCGCTAAACCAACCAGATCCACTCAATAGACCATCGAGATACCACACAATGATTTTTGCCCAAAATCAGGCTTGGGGCCTGGGCCCACACCCTAACTGTGGGTTAATACCCATTGAAAGTCGTAAAAAAGTCGTTATTCTTGCCGTTTTGCCCTTTTAACTTTGAAATAACTCCACCGACCCCGCTGAACCAACCATATTCACTCAATAGGTCATCGGGGGACCGCCTGATACGGAACAAACAAGGGAACACGAAATCATACTCCAAAACAGCCCACAAATCACAACAAATCGTGGACCAAATGGGGACCTCTCTCGGATTCACTATCTAGAACAAGAAAGAAGAGGATACAAGGTGTTAATACACCAAAACAGCAAGCCAACAACAAGTTTAACAACACAAGATGAAGCTCCACAATATTACAATATCAACAAGAACAAACGGGTTACATTAACAACACAAGAAGCCAAAACTAAAACAAGATACAAGATAGGTAGTTAGACAAGTGTTGATGTAGTCTTAACAACCCAAGAGCATATTCCACTCTTGAACCTTTAAAACTTCACACAACAAACACCTAACTCTTACAATTGACACAAGAGAGGCGTCCACCACCCAAGCACCAACGTATCAAGCAAAATGCAACACACAAGAGAATTCACCCTTATGTTATGCCCTAGTTTCAATTGGACTCTCTCTCACTCTAAGAGAAGTATTCTTCAATAATAATGATCAACTAAAGAAATAAACCCTACAATGTTCTATTTATACTACATTACAATAATAGACAAAATGACAAAAGGGCCCTTTAGTGACTAGTCTTAAAAAATACTCACATGTGTCATGATCATGATCATACTTGTATCACCGCCAAATAATTTTTGCCCCAAAAATGGGATCGGAGCCCCATCCCACCCCCGTACAGTGGGTTAAAACCCATCTAAAGTTACAAAAACCTTAAGATTCCCGTCGTTTTGCCCGTTTGACTTGAATAATGGCTCCACTTGCCCCGCCAAACCAACCAGATCCACTCAATAGGCCGCCGAGGGATCGCCCGATTGTTTTTGCCCATAACCAAGCCTGGAACCCTCTCTCCTCCTGAATTGTAGGTTAATACCCATCGAAAGTCGCAAAAAACCCACGATTCCTGTCGCTTCGCCCGTTTTACTTGAAAAATGACTTCACTAACACTGCCGAACCAACAGATCCACTCAATAGGCTGTCGAAGGACCATTCAATGATTTTCCCCCAAAACTGATCCCAAGGCCCTACCCCCCAAACCGTGTGCTAACACCCACCGAATGTCATAAAAAATCCATGATTTCTGATGTTTCGCCCGTTTAAACTTGGAAAATGGATCTACTAGCTTTACCGAACCAACTAGATCCACTCAATAGGCAGCTCGAGAAGTTTCCCCTAAAATTTTTTTGGAACCTGCACTCACCCCCCGATCCGTGGGTTAACACCCACCGAACATCACCCCCCGATCCGTGGGTTAACACCCACCGAACATCGCAAAAAAAAAAAACCTGCAACTCTTGCCGTTTTGCTAGTTTGACTTAGAAAATGGCTCCCATTGCCCCTCCAAACCAACCTGATCCATTTAATATGTTGTTAGGAGATTGCCCGAGAAGTTTCGCTCAAAATCTTTTTCGTATCTGCACCCCCTCCCGATTCGTTGGGTAATACCCACCAAAAGTTGCAAACAAATCGCAATTCCTACTATTTCGCATGTTTGACTTGAAATATGGATCCCCCGGTTTCTTTAAACTAACCTAATCCATTTAATAGGCTGTCAGGGGACCACCCGAGAAGTTTTCCTCAAAATATTTTTCGGAATCCACACCCACCCCCGATCCATGTGCTTAACCCATCGAAAGTCTTAAAAAATTGTAATTTCTACCGGTTTGCTCATTTGACTTAAAAAATAGGTTCCCCAACCCCTCAGGTTGTCAGGGGCACTTCCAAGAAGTTTCATTCAAAACTCATTCAGATGCCCACACTCACCCATCAATCCATTGGTTAACACACACGAAAAATCACAAAAAATCATCAACTTCTAGTATATCGTTCATTTGTTATTTTAAAAAAACTCTGTCCGCCCCTCCAAACGAATACGATCCATTTAATAGATCATCAGGGGGGGACCAAAAAGTTTCAACTAAAAACGATTTCGGACCCCCTCACCCACCCATCAATCCATAGGCTAACACACATAAAAAATCACAAAAAATACTCAATATTTGATATTTTGCTTATATGTCTTGAAAAAACCTTCACCCACTCCTCCAAACCAACATGATCAATTTAATAGTTCGTTAGGGATGCGCCCAAGAAGTTTCGCCATAACTCATTTGAATGCCCACTCCGATCCCACCTATCAATCCATAGGCCAACACACATGAAAAATCGTAAAAATTACCAAATTTTAGTATTTCGCTCATATGTTATTAAAAAAACTTCATCCGACCTTCCAAATCAACACAATTCATTTAATAGGCCGTTAGGAGCTCGCCTAATAAGTTTCGCCCAAAACACATTCCAATGCTCACATCCACCCATCAATCCATATGCTAATACACATAATAAAAATCACACACACAAAAAAATTTAGTATTGTGTTCGTATGTCTTGAATAAAACCTCTGCCCGCCCCTCCAAACAAACATGATCCACCTAATAGGTCACTATGGGCGCACCCAAGAAGTTTCACCCAAAACCCACTTGGACGCGCACATCCACCCATCAATCCATAGCCTAACACACACGGAAAATCATTAAAAAAAAAATCCTCATTTTTAATATTTCACTTATACGTCATTAATGAAACTTCCGTCCGTCCCTCCAAACCAATACAATCTATCTAATAGATCATCAGGGGCACATCCAAGAAGTTTCGCCCAGAACCCATTCCAACCCCCTTTGGTGATTCATTGGCCAATTTATTTATAGTAACACTCCTTGGGTTAATTGTTTGTGAGATTAAATGAGCTTTTAAATTTTTTATATAATTGGATGGTTGAATTAAAATAATTTTTATTTTGTTTTATTTAAAAAAGAAATAATTTTTATTTTAAATAAATATAAACTATTGAATCCTTTTGATATTTATTTATATCTTAGGTATGGCAACTTTTAAATTTCTGGTTTAGTTTCATAAATTTTTAATGTATATACATTGAAAATTATTTTTAGTGGAGACAAAAATATTAAGTGATTTTTTCTTATCTGTTCAAACTTTGGTGGACAGAGTTATTTGGTACTTCTTGCGGGTTGGAGATGATAAATCTCTCGTAAAATTAATTGAGGTGCATATAAGCCGGTCAGGACACATGATTATCCAAAAAAAAAAAAAGTTACTGACAGTAAGAAGTTCTTGTATTATGATGTAACCTTTATATGTTCAATTAACATTATATTAACAATATTTAATTTTGTGTGAAGATTTTTTAACCACTACAACCACATATCACCTTTGGTTAGAGTCAGTAGTTTTCTATGTGAAAAATGGATTAAATATTTTGACATTTTCTTCAAATTGATCGAGAAGATGAGATATAATTTAATTTGAATGACTTGATCAAGATAATTAAATTAGTAAATTCATCATCTAACTATTGCCTCCACAAATTCACAAGAATTTTCAACAAATATTAAATGACAGTTCGATGCACTAAATCTCCCGCTATATGCAGGATTTGGAGAAGGATTCCACCGTAAGGGTCTAATTGTAAGCAATTATTTTCAAGGTTTGAACCATGACCTCTTGATTACGTGGACGCAACGTTTTTAATTACTTCAAGGCTCTACTTCCAATAAATATTATTACAATGAAAATATAAGAAATTATTCCTCAAGTGTATCAAAAAAATATCAAAACCAAAAATAATTAATAACAAAAAGAGAAGCGAATTAAGCAAAGAGATTTGACTACACATTAATAGTTTTCCAAGAAAAGTTGTATATATCATGGATGTGTTTGCTCGGAAAAGTTGATCAATCCACGTCTAATATAGAAGAAATTATTCAAACATTACAGGGGTAGTACAATTGTACAAAACAACCTTTTTTTCATAATTATGAAATTCGTGTCAATTTATGTTCACCTCCTTTAATTTTACGGGGTACATATTCTTTTCATCAACACGTGTATTAAATAATTTGGTACGCCAAAATCTAATGGATGAAAATAATCATCTAAAATATTTATCTCCCCAGTATAAAACATCAACTCTTATGTATTACAAGTAAGTTTATATGACGGATGCAGCGACGGAGTCAGAATTTCTGCTGAGGAGGTTCAAAATCTAATAAAAACTCATCGAAGGGTGGGGTGGGGTGGGGGTTTCTACATCTACGATGTATATATAAAAATCATGTATTACTAATACAATTTTTCATCGAACGGAGTCAGACGAACCCCCATTGTTAGGCTGGCTTCGACTCTGGACGGACATTTATATATATATATATGTGTGTGTGTACGGTTACAAGCTGTGGTACTCTGGGAGCGACAGGCGTAGGAATGGAGTTGGCATCTTGGTAGATGAAGAGCTTAGAGGTCAGGTAGTGGAGGTGAAGAGGATCAACGATAGGTTGATGACTATTAAGTTGGTCATTCGGGGGTTTACCCTGAACGTGTGTAGTGCCTATGCGCCGCATGTGGGATCGGAGGAGGAGGAGAAGATGCGGTTCTGGGAGGC
>NC_061122.1:230168850-230171789 GCF_002878395.1 Capsicum annuum | reverse complement strand
TATAAATCACCACCACCCCGTCACCATCGCCTCCACCACCTTACTATTATAAATCTCCGCCACCACCAACTAAGTCTCCCCCACCTCCTTATTACTACAAGTCTCCACCTCCACCATCACCAAAACCTGTACCAGTATACTATTACAAGTCTCCGCCACCACCATCGCCGTCTCCTCCTCCACCATACTATTACAAGTCCCCACCACCACCATCTCCATCACCTCCACCATCCCCATCACCACCTCCACCCTACTACTACAAGTCGCCTCCTCCACCGTCACCTTCTCCACCACCTCCCTACTACTACAAGTCACCTCCTCCACCATCTCCTTCTCCTCCACCTCCACCGGTAAAGTCTCCTCCTCCACCTGTGAAATCACCTCCTCCACCAGTATACATTTATGCTTCCCCACCACCACCAACTCACTACTAAGTATTTCTAGGAGCTCAACCATTCACCCGAATCAATCAAATTTCCATTTGAAGCACAAAATAATGGACCAGTTTGCTTCAACTTCTCTTTTGGCCGTCTTGCTCATTGTTCTCATTTCTTGTTATCAGTGAAATGACTTCAATAACTTAGCTCACAAAAAGTTATTAGTTATTTCCTAATCTTTGAGAAATTAGAGTTGGTTTCTTGATAATCAATTATTTGTATCGAGGATGTCCTCAATGTATTCATTAATTTCCTATTAGTTATTGTATGTTGCTTCCTTTTACCTTGTACTTCGTGAACAAATCAATAAGAATTTTGTTGTTAGGAGTTAAGTCAATTAGTTCAATTAATTATCAATCAGATGTCTTGCCCAGATATGGCTTTCCGTAGAATTCTATATGTATCTATCGAGTATGGTATTTTGTTTACTCACTATAAGTTGAGTATCCGTTTCCCTCCCTTTCCTACTAGGATTGAAAATCCTATATTTTACATGTCCATATAATTGAGTCGTTGAGTCCCCGAAATAGTATAAAAGAAGTGCTTCAAATCATGGATATTTGACTCGGACCAGTTCTAAAAAAGTCGAGGTATTCCAAATTGTTTTTTGACACGAACAAAGTCAGGAAAAACTAATCTTGAATTTCAAAATATGAAAAGTGAGTTAAAGCAAGTGGACATATTATCAATAATGTCTTTGATATTTAGTATTAGAGGAACAAAAATATTTGGGAGATATACATGAAAAAATTTTAGACGGAATAACAAAATTTCTCACTATTTATTGAATGTAAATGAATAAATTTGCCTCTTAATCCCTTAAATATAGTTGATTAATCAATCTTGAAAATGTTAGCAAATTATGAAATCACATGATGTTGATTCAACATTCTCCTCACGATTTTATCAACTAGACCATGCACGTAGTTACCTCACTATAGGACTTCCAAAAGCCATCTCTAAATCTCACAAACAATTAACAGACAATTACATTATTCTCTTATTTAACAATCTACTAATTAAAAAATTACTTAATTCTGATACTGTATTAACTGGCCATTGAGGTAATGAGGTCTTCTTTCAATGCCAGGAATAATTGAACCATAGAATAAATAATTGATTTGTTTCTCTTTCGTTTATTTTTTATATCATGTTTTAAGTTGACTTGTACATAATAGTAAGACTTTTGATCTTAAATATGCCATGACATTTTTATTGCTACAAAAGCATATCATCCAATAATGAAATGAAAATTCAAAGTCAATTTTTTTTGAATATAAAAATGTGTCATTTATTGAGCAAACTAATAAAGAACGAATATCATATAGAATAAAGCAAAGAAAGTAGTAAAAGGCAGTAGTTCTTTATCGAGTATGTACAAAGACAATTTATATCAATATATACAGGTAAAATCTTACCTACATCCGATGTTTACACTAAGCTAATACATGCATGCCATGCGTTTGAATTTAAAGTTCATTTTCCTTACCCACAATTAATTAGCATGTGGTTTACTTCATTAAATTACTTAACCATGATAAATTGCATTAGTTTAATGTAAACACCGGATGAATTTTCACACATTACAGAGAGTTATGAGGGTTTTTAATCTTTGCATGAGACGACATGTGCAAGGAAACAAAAATATAATGGAAAGGTAGTGGAAATATTGAAAGTTAGCAATCATTTTCCCTTACACAATTTTGTGGCATGTGTGTCGCTTTGTAGCAGGAAATTGTTACTACAACTTGTTATATAGATATTGTGGAAATATTCTAAGTGATCAAGAAATGGATGTTAATAAACAAGATAAATATTAGTAAATCCAGTTGTTATATTTTAGTCTATGATTATCAATTGGAACAATTGAATTGGTCACTTAGACAGCTCTATACCAAAGACGACTTATATTATTCTCATATTTAATAGAGCAATCGAACTAATCAGAAAGTGCTTCTGACATGGGATTTGTTCATGAGTACAAGGTATAAGGAAGCAACATACAAAAACTAATAGGAAATGAATAAAATGAGGACATCCTCAATACAAATAATTAATTATCAAGAAACCAACTCTATGAAGCATCAAAGCTCATATACATTCAAGCACCCATAACTAATAACTTTTTGTGAGCTAAGTTATTGAAGTCATTTCCCTGATAACAAGAAATGAGAACAATGAGCAAGACAGCCAAAGGAGAAGTTGAAGCAAACTGGTCCATTATTTTCTGCTTCAAATGGAAATTTGATTGATTCGGGGGAATGGTTGAGCTCCTAGAAATACTTAGTAGTGAGTTGGAGGTGGTGGGGAAGCATAAATGTATACTGGTGGAGGAGGTGAGCTGTAGTAATATGGTGAAGGAGGAGACTTTACCGGTGGAGGTGGAGAGTGGTAGTAGTAAGGAGGTGGAGGAGAAGGCGATGGTGGAGGAGGTGACATGTAGTAGTAGGGAGGTGGTGGAGAAGGTGACGGTGGAGGAGGTGACTTGTAGTAGTAGGGTGG
>NC_061122.1:230162339-230165850 GCF_002878395.1 Capsicum annuum | reverse complement strand
GGAGATTTGTACACATAAGGTGGCGGTGGAGATGGCGAAGGAGGTGGTGGTGACTTGTACTCATACGTTGGAGGTGGTGGAGAAGAGTACACATAAGGGTCTGCTGACACTACATTAGCAACAGCCAATATGGCCAACGCCACTAAAATTTGTGGCAAATATCGACGACCCTTGGCAGGGCCGCCACCGTGAAGCCTCATTTTGCCGGAAAATACACCACCTAGCCTCCCAAATGTGGCTAGTTAAGGGAAGAAAAAAGAAGACAAGTTTAGTTTTTCAGTTGAGAACTGATGCCTTTAGAGGATTCATTGGCCTATCTATTTATATTAACACACTAGTTGTTAGTAAAGAGCTGTCTAAATGACCAATTCAATAGCTCTAATTAACAATCAAAGTGTAAAAAGTATATTAAACTACTCTTAACAGCTGGATCTACAAGTTTTACATCTTGTTTATTAAAAGTCCATCTTTGTATCACTTTGAATATTTCCAGTTTTCCAACTTTTATCTTTATGACAACTAGTAGTTTGTTACCTACTACATAGAAAATGAGAAACAACATATGAATGTGCATAGACATTGATTGATAATTTTTAGGGAAAACTCATCGCCAGGCATCTCAAGTACACGCGATCTTTCATTTAGGCACCTCAAGTGGACATTGGTTCATTTTGGCACTTCAAGTGGCCTTAAAGTGTGCCATTTTGGCACCTTTTGCCTGGTTGGCAAAGCTCGTGCGGAACACTCCGAAAAGGCGCATGAAAGCCTGTTTTTGGCTGTTGTGGCGCCCAAATTGGCCCACCAACAATACATTAACTCATTTTAATTAATTTATACCTTTTTCCTTATTTTTATCCATCTTTTTTGTCAATCTTAAGCTTATTTAATGGTAGAAATTATTGGGAGAGATTTAAAAATTAGATACATATTTAGGAGTTCGTCTTGCCAAAAACATTATATTAACTCAACGCCCATTAATTTATAATTCTTTCGCATTTTTATCCGTTATTTTTGTCAATCTTAATTTATTTAACGGTAAGAATTATTGAGAGGAATTTATATACGCATTTAAAGGTTTGTGATGATTAAATGATAAGCACCTTTTTTTTTATCATTAAGGGCAAAATTGATGAATAAAAATAAAAAATAAGCAACATCAATGAAGAAAAACTAAAAATCAAACAAAATCGATGAAGAAAAATTGAAATAAAACAAAATCAATAAAAAAAAATCAAAATTGAAGCATAAAAACCAAGAAAAATCAGTGAAGAAAATTTGAAAATCGGAGCAAAATTGATGAAAGAAATTAAAAAATAAAGCTAAATCCGTGAAGAAAAATTAAAATCAAACAAAATCAATTAAAAAAACTAAAAATTGAAGCAAAATAGATGAAGCAAATCTGAAAAAAATGAAGTTAAATTCATGAAGAAAATCTAAAAATCAAGTAAAATCAGTGAAGAAAAATTAAAAATCGAAGCAAGATCGATGAAAAAAATTAAAGATGACTGGGGTGCGGGGTCTTTGAAGAAGATAAAGAGGGGAAGAAGAGTGGCGGGGTGGGTGGGGTATTTGAAAAAAAGATTAGCGCGGTGGGTGGTGTGGGTGTTTTAAGAAGAAAACTGGTGGAGTGGGGGTGGCTGGTGGGTGGGTGGGGTGTTTGAAGAAGAATGTTGGTGGGGTGGGTAGGTTAGGGGGAGGGGGTATTTTTTATTTAAATTAATTATTTATAAATTATTTGGGTATTTTTTATTTAAAATTAATTATTTATAAATTATTTGGACAAAAATGACACGTGTCCGCATTTTATTCGTCACTTTCCAGCTCAGCGGAAAGTGTAGCTCACGCACTAATATTATTTTGCTGATTCAGCAAAACGTGTTGAAGTGACACACTTGAAGGCCGCTTGAGGTGCCAAAATGAACCAATGTTCACTTGAGGTGCCTAATTGAAAGATGACGCGTATTTAAGGGGCCTGACGATGGGTTTTGAATATTTCCACTTACTCTATTGACATAGTTTTTTTGTTATTCTGTTGCCACATGGAAGCATCTTATGAACATTGAGATCATAGAATTATTTGGTCTTCTTGTCTGTTTCTTTGTTATTTCTATTTTTCTTAGCAGGCCTATGTTAGTAGTGTGGTTGACTTTGGAAACAAACAGATTCGGAATTTGAAGTTTATAGGTTCGAAATGTTATTGGATTCAAATATAATGGAGTTGAGGTGATCAAATTCTGAGGTGTCGATTATGTCGAATTTATGTCGAGTTGTTCCACATATAGTCAATGAAATTGTGTAGACAAAAGAAAGGAGAGAATGAGTGAGAGTTTCGAGAATCATATATTTTATTATTTCTTTTTCGTAGTAAGAACACACTCATATACTCGGAGATACGTATAAGATAGATGACTTTAAAGCAGATTTTGATTCATTAGATAGAAAAAATCACTAAGATTTCACTTTTTTTTTTTTTGGTTTTTCATCCGGTGTCCGGTACCCGCATTGGAGCCCGACTAATCCGGATTCGCGCCGGGTAGGGCCCCATTCGGAGGGTAGCGCTTCCAACAGAGTTTTCTCCATGCTCAGTGTCGAACCCTTGGAAGATTTCACAATTTGTTTTCACAATTGGATTACCAAAAAGGAAATTAAACAATACTAATTTTCTATATAGTGACTAATTTTGTGTTTTTTTTTTTTCCTTTACCTTTATCAAGCTAAAGTAATTTTTTTTTTCTTTTTTTTGCAAAGCTACACGAAAATTTGTTTTCTCGTCTCTGGTGATGGCTTAAGAAATTACTTATTGCCCACTTAGAAATTTTAAACATTAATTTGCTACACTTAAGTCGAGGGTCTTTCGAAAACAACCTCTCTACCTCCTCAAGCTACTGGTAAGGTTTGCGTATACTTTACCCTCTTCAGACCTTACTTGTTGGAGCTCACTAGGTATGTCGTTTTTGTCTATCAATTTTTTGTACTATTAAATTATGTAGAAGCCTTGGTGGATTCAAAATCATGAGATCTTAGGTTCAAATTTCATTAGAGACAAAAAGCACTAGGTGATTCTTGCCATTTGTTCTAGTCTCGATGGACAAAATTATTTGATACATGTTGCTAGTGAAAGCTAACTGGTATCCGGTGGAATTAGTCGAGGTGTGCGAAAATTGGTTAGAACATCCATTGGAGGTGGTGACTTGTAGTAATATGGAGGTGGTGGTGAAGGTGATGGTGGAGGAAGGGACTTGTAGTAATATGGTGGAGGTGGAGATGGTGATGGTGGTGGGGGAGACTTATATGCATAGGGTGGTGGTGGAGACGGTGACGGCGGAGGTGGAGACTTATACACATACGGTGGTGGTGGAGATGGCGATGGAGGCGGTGGAGACTTATACACATATGGTGGAGGTGGTGATGGAGAAGGAGGAAGTGGTGACTTATAAACATATGGTGGTGGTGGAGATGGCGATGGAGGTGGGGGAGAGTTATACACATATGGTGGTGGTGGAGATGGCGA
>NC_061122.1:230154150-230159339 GCF_002878395.1 Capsicum annuum | reverse complement strand
TATTAAGCTATAAAGAAAATGAGAAGAACATATGAATGTGCAAAGAGCTAGGCATATCACTTCACATGCCACAAAATGGTGCTAGGAAAAATGATTGCTAATTTTCAATATTTCCACTCTCTTACCATTTTGGTTTCCATGTGTTGCCTCTCATGGACAATGAGATACTACAAGTATCTACAATAATATTGAATGATAATCATATCCATAGTTTAAAATGTTTAGTTAGTAGTAAAAACATCAAACTTTTAACTTTCGATCGTCTTTAGTTGAAGCGCTTTACCCTCCTAAAGTGGGATTTTCCGACATGAATCTAAATTATTTAGACGCTAAACTGAACAGCATGAATGGGAAACCAAAAAATAAAAATCCTTCCTATGCATGGTTTAATTACTTGTTAAAAAAGCAATTTGGTGCATTAAGCTCTCGTTATGCATAGTAGTGGCGGAGTCAGAATTTTCACTAAGGGGTTCGTAAGTGAATATATAAAAACTAATCGAAAGAGGTTCAACATCTAATATATATAAATAAAAGATAATTTTAACCATCTATATAATAGCATAATTTTCCACCAAAGGGGGTTCGAATGAGCCCCTAAACCAAGTGTAGCTCCGCCACTAATGCGTAGGGTTCGGGAAAGAGCCGAACTACAAGGATTTATTATACGCATTCTTATAGGCTATTTCCACGACTTGAATCCAACTCCCAGATCAAATGACATCAACTTTTCTAGTTACTCCGAGACTCCGTTTCTATTTTATTACTTGTTGCCGACAAGAAATGTTGGTCTAGAAAATTAGAGTACAACAATATTCATTGAAATGTTGTAACAACTCCATTGTACTTTGTGATATATACTTAAAAATAAGTTTGACTAATTATTTTATTTTGAGATACTTTCATTAATTTAATTTCATAAGCATTTGTTCATGAATTGAGTTATTAAAAATTAATTTCTTTCGTTTTCGAATTATACCAATTATAAATTAATACCTAATAAGTTTATTAAGAGTCTTTAATTTTTTGAGACTGGGTATGCACTACTATTAATTCAAATGAAGTACAAATCCGTACTTTAGATATTCCATAATTTCTTTATTAGTACACATTTGCAAAATCAAAATATTTCTGTAATTTTTGTATGAAGATTTAAGTTAGATATTAAATTGCATGTATTGAAGGAGTAAAAAATATTTATATAATTAGGTCATTTATTTGCTAATTATAGGTAAATTTGTTGTCGAACATTTCATCATATAACTTGAATGATTTGACCATTAACTTAACTCATATAATCATAGGTATAATTATCTTATAAATAATCTGATTATATAAATTCAATAAGAGTAGATAACTTAAATTTTAGGCGTTCGTATGTAAACATGTTTTTTAATTTGGCCTCACCTGACATCTATATATGACTTTCAACGTTGAATGTCCATAAATTGACACTTAAACTAGTATAAAGTCTAACAAGTAGATACATATTCTACGTGACAATTTACGTGAGACTCCATGTAGGACGTCGCATAGGATATGTCATGTGTTACTAGTTCATCTTTATAAAAGTTTAAGTGTCTATTTTTACATAATCAAAATTGAAACATAAATGTCATTTGAGGCCATGTTAAAATATATATATACACATATATATATCCTAAACTCTAAGAGTAAATGTATCCATTAAATTTTGCCGGACACAATTATTTAGTACACGTGTTGATGAAAAGAATAGGTACCTCTGTAAAATTAAAGGAGGTGCACATAAATTGACACAAATATCATAATATAAAAAAAAAATGTTTTGTACTATTGTACTACTCCTATAATGTTCTAATTATTTCTTCTGTATGTCTTAATCTTTTATTAGTTTGATAATTAATTGTAAATTCGTATTATCAAATCGTGAAAGAATATAGACGTGGATTGATCAACTTTTCAGAGTAAACATACCCATAATATATAGTACAATTTTTCTTGAAAAACTATTAATGTGTAGTCATATCTCTTTGCTTAATTCGTTTTTCATTTTGTTACTATTAATTATTTTGGTTTTGACATTTTTGTGATACACTGAGGAATAATTGTCGTTGTATTATGCACTTTTTGTATTTTCATTGTACTAATATGTGATCAACAGATCACGAATTCAAATCTTAAAAATAATTGCGTACAATTAGACTCTTGTGGAGGGATTCTTTTCCGAATCCTGTGCATAGCGAGAAATTTAGTGCATCGAGCCACTCTATTTGTTGATAATGAATTTACTAATTTAATTATCTTGATCAAGTCATTCAAATTAAATTAGATCTCATCTTTTCAATTTGAAGAAAATGTCAAAAATATTTTATCCATTTTTCACACAGAAAGCTACTGACTCTAACCAAAGGTGATATTTGGTTGCAGTGGATTAAACAAATCTTCACACAAAATTAAATATTGTTAATACAATGTTAATTGAACATATAAAGGTTACATGATATAATACAAGAACTTCTTAGTGTCAGTATTTTTATCTTTTTTTTTTTTTGAATAATCATGTGTCCTCGTCAGCTTACGTGTACTTCACCTAATTTCACGAGAGATCTATCATCTCCCACCGCAAGAAGTACCAGATAATTAACTCTCCATCAAAGCTAGAACAAATAATAAATGATAAATTAAATAAGTTTTTTAAAGTTTATTTAATCTCACAAACAATTATTCTCATATTTAATAGTGCAAATCTACTAATCAGAAAGTGCTTCTGACATGGGATTAACTGGCTTTTGAGATATAATATTTAACTGAACCATCTTCAACAAGTTGTATATATTTTAATTTAATTCGATAGGTTATTTATTATTATTATTTTCATATTTTTTATTCACATTTACTATATGATTAGCTCAAATTATGGCTTCTACTTCTTTTTTATAGTGATGTTCGGACCAGCTTTCGCGCACTTCGATTAATTTTATGAAATATCAGTCAGCTTTCACTAGCAATGCATATTAAATAACTTTGTCCATCAAAACTAGAACCAGTGGCAGATTTAGGATTTAGAGTCGTTGGTGCTCGTGAGTTTTGAACACACACATATTGACATCAGAATCTAGGGTCGTGGGTGCTTGTGAAGTTTGAAGATGCATATTGACATCCAAAGCTTTAAGATTCTACTGGAAATCAAAGCACTCAAGTACCTTCTTGGTTTCATGAGTTTTTTTTTTAAAGCTTATATCAATTTTTATAAAAAAAAGTTTATATAATTATACCTGATCTGCGTCAAATTTAACGGATGATAGAGCACCAAAAATGTACATATAGGTCCGCCCCTTGATTAGAACAGATGAGAAGAATCACCTAATATTCTATCTTTAATGGAATTTGAACCCAAAATCTGATGATTCTTAAACCACCAAGGCTTCTACATAATTTAATAGTACAAAAATTTGATAACGACGACAGCAACACACCTAGTGAGCTCCCACAAGTGAGGTCCGAAGAGGATAAAGTATACGCAGACCTTACCATCACCTTGAGGAGGTGGAGAAGTTGTTTTCGAAAGACCCTCGACTCAATTATAGCAAATTAATGTTGTTTAAAATTTCTAGTTGGCAATAAGTAATTCTTTAGCCATCAACATAGACAACAAAACAAATTTTCATGTAGTTTTGCAAAAGAAAAGAAAAACATTGTACATTAGCTAGATAAAAGTAAAAAATTAAAACACAAAATTAGTCACTATATAGAAAATTTGCATTGTTTAATTTCCTTTTTGGAAATCCAATTGTGAAAACAAATTGTGAAATCTTCCAGAGGTCGAGGGTTCGACCTTGGGCATGGAGAAAATTCTGTTGGGAGCGCTACCCCCAAATGGAGCCCTAATCGGCACGAATACGGATTAGTCGGGCTCCAATATGGGTACAGGACACCAGATGGGAAACCAAAAAACAAAAAAAAGTAAAATCTTAGTGATCTTTTCTATCTAATGAATCAAAATCTGCTTTAACATCATCTATCTTGTACGTATCTCCGAGTATACGAGTGTCTTCTTACTACGAAAAAGAAATGAGAAAATATATGATTCTCAAAACTCCACCCATTCTCTCCTCTCTTTTGTCTAAACAATTTCATTGACTATATGTAGAACAATTCGACATAAATTGATACCGACACCTCAAAATTTGGTAATCTCAACTTCAGTATATTTGAATTCAATAACATTTCAAACCTATAAACTTCAAATTTTGGATCCGTTTATTTCCAAAGTCAACCACACTACTAACATAGGCCTGCTAAGAAAATAGAAATAACAAAGAAACAGACAAGAAGACCAAATAATTGTATGATCTCAGTGTTCATAAGATGCTTCCATGTGGCAACATGTAGAGAATAACAAAAAAACTATGTCAATAGAGTAAGTGGAAATATTAAAAACTATCAATCAATGTCTATGCACATTCATATGTTGTTTCTCATTTTCTATGTAGCAGGTAACAAACTACTAGTTGTCATAAAGATAAAAGTTGGAAAACTGGAAATATTCAAAGTGATACAAAGATGGACTTTTAATAAATAAGATGTAAAACTTGTAGATCCAGCTGTTAAGAGTTGTTTAATATACTTTTTACACTTTGATTGTTAATTAGAGCAATTTGAATTGGTCATTTAGACAGCTCTTTACTAACAACTAGTGTGTTACTATAAATAGATAGGCCAATGAATCCTCTAAAGGCATCAGTTCTCAACTGAAAAACTAAACTTGTCTTCTTTCTTCTTCCCTTAACTAGCCACATTTGGGAGGCTAGGTGGTGTATTTTCCTGAAAAATGAGGCTTCACGGTGGCGGCCCTGCCAAGGGTCGTCGACATTTGCCACAAATTTTAGTGGCATTGGCCATATTGGCTGTTGCTAATGTAGTGTCAGCAGACCCTTATGTGTACTCTTCTCCACCACCTCCAACGTATGAGTACAAATCACCACCACCTCCTTCGCCTTCTCCACCACCACCTTATGTGTACAAATCTCCACCTCCTCCATCACCTTCTCCTCCGCCACCATATGTGTACAAGTCTCCACCTCCTCCGTCACCATCTCCACCACCACCCTATGTGTATAAGTCTCCCCCACCTCCATCGCCATCTCCACCACCACCATATGTGTATAAGTCTCCCCCACCTCCATCGCCATCTCCACCTCCACCATATT
>NC_061122.1:230150513-230151150 GCF_002878395.1 Capsicum annuum | reverse complement strand
ACATAGGCCAATGAATCCTCTAAAGGCATCACTTCTCAACTGAAAAACTAAACTTGTCTTCTTTCTTCTTTCTCTAACTAGCCCCATTTGGAGACTAGGTGGTGTAGTTTTACTGAGAAATGAGGCTTCGCGGTGGCGGCCCTGCCAAGGGTCGTCAATATTTACCTCAAATCTTAGTGGTACTGGCCATATTGGCTGTTGCTAATGTAGTGTCAGCAGACCCTTATGTGTACTCTTCTCCACCACCTCCAACGTATGAGTACAAGTCACCTCCACCTCCTTCTCCTTCTCCACCGCCACCTAATGTGTACAAATCTCCACCTCCTCCATCACCTTCTCCCCCGCCTCCATATGTTTATAAGTCACCACCTCCTCCTTCTCCATCACCACCTGCACCATATGTGTATAAGTCTCCACCACCTCCATCGCCATCCCCTCCACCACCATATGTGTATAAGTCTCCACCACCTCCATCGCCATCTCCACCACCACCTTATGTGTATAAGTTTCCCCCACCTCCATCACCATCTCCACCTCCACCATATTACTACAAGTCTCCACCTCCACCTTCACCATCACCTCCACCACCATACTATCACAAATCTCCATCACCGCCTTCACCATCACCACCCCCGCC